>NC_084631.1:370432-394370 GCF_033978795.1 Nerophis ophidion | reverse complement strand
CGTTTATTACACGGCTTACTCCTCAAATACTACATTTCAGACATCATTTTCATCAAAATACGACTCATCTGACGTTTATTACACGGCTTACTCCTCAAATACTACATTTCAGACATCATTTTCATCAAAATACGACTCATCTGACGTTAATTACACGGCTTACTCCTCAAATAGTACATTTCAGACATCATTTTCATCAAAATATGACTCATCTGACGTTTATTACACGGCTTACTCCTGAAATACTACATTTCAGACATCATTTTCATCAAAATACGACTCATCTGACGTTTGTTACACGGCTTACTCCTGAAATACTACATTTCAGACATCATTTTCATCAAAATACGACTCATCTGACGTTTGTTACACGGCTTACTCCTGAAATACTACATTTCAGACATCATTTTCATCAAAATACGACTCATCTGACGTTTATTACACGGCTTACTCCTGAAATACTACATTTCAGACATCATTTTCATCAAAATACGACTCATCTGACGTTTGTTACACGGCTTACTCCTGAAATACTACATTTCAGACATCATTTTCATCAAAATATGACTCATCCGACGTTTATTACACGGCTTACTCCTCAAATACTACATTTGAGACATCATTTTCATCAAAATACGACTCATCTGACGTTTATTACACGGCTTACTCCTGAAATACTACATTTGAGACATCATTTTCATCAAAATACGACTCATCTGACGTTTATTACACGGCTTACTCCTGAAATACTACATTTGAGACATCATTTTCATCAAAATACGACTCATCTGACGTTTGTTACACGGCTTACTCCTCAAATACTACATTTCAGACATCATTTTCATCAAAATACGACTCATCTGACGTTTATTACACGGCTTACTCCTGAAATACTACATTTCAGACATCATTTACATCAAAATATGACTCATCTGACGTTTATTACACGGCTTACTCCTCAAATACTACATTTGAGACATCATTTTCATCAAAATACGACTCATCTGACGTTAATTACACGGCTTACTCCTCAAATAGTACATTTCAGACATCATTTTCATCAAAATACGACTCATCTGACGTTTATTACACGGCTTACTCCTGAAATACTACATTTCAGACATCATTTTCATCAAAATACGACTCATCTGACGTTTGTTACACGGCTTACTCCTGAAATACTACATTTCAGACATCATTTTCATCAAAATACGACTCATCTGACGTTTATTACACGGCTTACTCCTCAAATACTACATTTGAGACATCATTTTCATCAAAATACGACTCATCTGACGTTTATTACACGGCTTACTCCTGAAATACTACATTTCAGACATCATTTTCATCAAAATACGACTCATCTGACGTTTATTACACGGCTTACTCCTGAAATACTACATTTGAGACATCATTTTCATCAAAATACGACTCATCTGACGTTTATTACACGGCTTACTCCTGAAATACTACATTTCAGACATCATTTTCATCAAAATACGACTCATCTGACGTTTATTACACGGCTTACTCCTGAAATACTACATTTCAGACATCATTTTCATCAAAATACGACTCATCTGACGTTTATTACACGGCTTACTCCTGAAATACTACATTTGAGACATCATTTTCATCAAAATACGACTCATCTGACGTTTATTACACGGCTTACTCCTCAAATACTACATTTCAGACATCATTTTCATCAAAATATGACTCATCTGACGTTTGTTACACGGCTTACTCCTGAAATACTACATTTGAGACATCATTTTCATCAAAATACGACTCATCTGACGTTTATTACACGGCTTACTCCTCAAATACTACATTTGAGACATAATTTTCATCAAAATACGACTCATCTGACGTTTATTACACGGCTTACTCCTGAAATACTACATTTCAGACATCATTTTCATCAAAATATGACTCATCTGACGTTTATTACACGGCTTACTCCTGAAATACTACATTTGAGACATCATTTTCATCAAAATACGACTCATCTGACGTTTGTTACACGGCTTACTCCTGAAATACTACATTTCAGACATCATTTTCATCAAAATACGACTCATCTGACGTTTGTTACACGGCTTACTCCTCAAATACTACATTTGAGACATCATTTTCATCAAAATACGACTCATCTGACGTTTATTACACGGCTTACTCCTGAAATACTACATTTCAGACATCATTTTCATCAAAATACGACTCATCTGACGTTTATTACACGGCTTACTCCTGAAATACTACATTTCAGACATCATTTTCATCAAAATACGACTCATCTGACGTGTATTACACGGCTTACTCCTGAAATACTACATTTCAGACATCATTTTCATCAAAATACGACTCATCTGACGTTTATTACACGGCTTACTCCTGAAATACTACATTTGAGACATCGTTTTCATCAAAATACGACTCATCTGACGTTTATTACACGGCTTACTCCTGAAATACTACATTTGAGACATCATTTTCATCAAAATACGACTCATCTGACGTTTATTACACGGCTTACTCCTGAAATACTACATTTCAGACATCCTTTTCATCAAAATACGACTCATCTGACGTTTATTACACGGCTTACTCCTGAAATACTACATTTGAGACATCATTTTCATCAAAATACGACTCATCTGACGTTTATTACACGGCTTACTCCTGAAATATTACATTTCAGACATCCTTTTCATCAAAATACGACTCATCTGACGTTTATTACACGGCTTACTCCTCAAATACTACATTTGAGACATCATTTTCATCAAAATACGACTCATCTGACGTTTATTACACGGCTTACTCCTGAAATACTACATTTGAGACATCATTTTCATCAAAATACGACTCATCTGACGTTTATTACACGGCTTACTCCTGAAATACTACATTTGAGACATCATTTTCATCAAAATACGACTCATCTGACGTTTATTACACGGCTTACTCCTGAAATACTACATTTCAGACATCATTTTCATCAAAATACGACTCATCTGACGTTTATTACACGGCTTACTCCTCAAATACTACATTTGAGACATCATTTTCATCAAAATACGACTCATCTGACGTTTATTACACGGCTTACTCCTGAAATACTACATTTGAGACATCATTTTCATCAAAATACGACTCATCTGACGTTTATTACACGGCTTACTCCTGAAATACTACATTTCAGACATCATTTTCATCAAAATACGACTCATCTGACGTTTGTTACACGGCTTACTCCTGAAATACTACATTTCAGACATCATTTTCATCAAAATACGACTCATCTGACGTTTGTTACACGGCTTACTCCTCAAATACTACATTTGAGACATCATTTTCATCAAAATACGACTCATCTGACGTTTATTACACGGCTTACTCCTGAAATACTACATTTGAGACATCATTTTCATCAAAATACGACTCATCTGACGTTTATTACACGGCTTACTCCTCAAATACTACATTTGAGACATCATTTTCATCAAAATACGACTCATCTGACGTTTATTACACGGCTTACTCCTCAAATACTACATTTCAGACATCATTTTCATCAAAATACGACTCATCTGACGTTTATTACACGGCTTACTCCTGAAATACTACATTTGAGACATCATTTTCATCAAAATACGACTCATCTGACGTTTATTACACGGCTTACTCCTGAAATACTACATTTCAGACATCATTTTCATCAAAATACGACTTATCTGACGTTTATTACACGGCTTACTCCTGAAATACTACATTTCAGACATCATTTTCATCAAAATACGACTCATCTGACGTTTATTACACGGCTTACTCCTGAAATACTACATTTCAGACATAATTTTCATCAAAATATGACTCATCCGACGTTTATTACACGGCTTACTCCTCAAATACTACATTTGAGACATCATTTTCATCAAAATACGACTCATCTGACGTTTATTACACGGCTTACTCCTGAAATACTACATTTCAGACATCATTTTCATCAAAATACGACTCATCTGACGTTTGTTACACGGCTTACTCCTGAAATACTACATTTCAGACATCATTTTCATCAAAATACGACTCATCTGACGTTTGTTACACGGCTTACTCCTGAAATACTACATTTCAGACATCATTTTCATCAAAATACGACTCATCTGACGTTTATTACACGGCTTACTCCTCAAATACTACATTTGAGACATCATTTTCATCAAAATACGACTCATCTGACGTTTATTACACGGCTTACTCCTGAAATACTACATTTGAGACATCGTTTTCATCAAAATACGACTCATCTGACGTTTATTACACGGCTTACTCCTGAAATACTACATTTGAGACATCATTTTCATCAAAATACGACTCATCTGACGTTTATTACACGGCTTACTCCTGAAATACTACATTTCAGACATCCTTTTCATCAAAATACGACTCATCTGACGTTTATTACACGGCTTACTCCTGAAATACTACATTTGAGACATCATTTTCATCAAAATACGACTCATCTGACGTTTATTACACGGCTTACTCCTGAAATATTACATTTCAGACATCCTTTTCATCAAAATACGACTCATCTGACGTTTATTACACGGCTTACTCCTCAAATACTACATTTGAGACATCATTTTCATCAAAATACGACTCATCTGACGTTTATTACACGGCTTACTCCTGAAATACTACATTTGAGACATCATTTTCATCAAAATACGACTCATCTGACGTTTATTACACGGCTTACTCCTGAAATACTACATTTGAGACATCATTTTCATCAAAATACGACTCATCTGACGTTTATTACACGGCTTACTCCTGAAATACTACATTTCAGACATCATTTTCATCAAAATACGACTCATCTGACGTTTATTACACGGCTTACTCCTCAAATACTACATTTGAGACATCATTTTCATCAAAATACGACTCATCTGACGTTTATTACACGGCTTACTCCTGAAATACTACATTTGAGACATCATTTTCATCAAAATACGACTCATCTGACGTTTATTACACGGCTTACTCCTGAAATACTACATTTCAGACATCATTTTCATCAAAATACGACTCATCTGACGTTTGTTACACGGCTTACTCCTGAAATACTACATTTCAGACATCATTTTCATCAAAATACGACTCATCTGACGTTTGTTACACGGCTTACTCCTCAAATACTACATTTGAGACATCATTTTCATCAAAATACGACTCATCTGACGTTTATTACACGGCTTACTCCTGAAATACTACATTTGAGACATCATTTTCATCAAAATACGACTCATCTGACGTTTATTACACGGCTTACTCCTGAAATACTACATTTGAGACATCATTTTCATCAAAATACGACTCATCTGACGTTTATTACACGGCTTACTCCTCAAATACTACATTTCAGACATCATTTTCATCAAAATACGACTCATCTGACGTTTATTACACGGCTTACTCCTCAAATACTACATTTGAGACATCATTTTCATCAAAATACGACTCATCTGACGTTTATTACACGGCTTACTCCTGAAATACTACATTTGAGACATCATTTTCATCAAAATACGACTCATCTGACGTTTATTACACGGCTTACTCCTGAAATACTACATTTCAGACATCATTTTCATCAAAATACGACTCATCTGACGTTTGTTACACGGCTTACTCCTGAAATACTACATTTCAGACATCATTTTCATCAAAATACGACTCATCTGACGTTTGTTACACGGCTTACTCCTCAAATACTACATTTGAGACATCATTTTCATCAAAATACGACTCATCTGACGTTTATTACACGGCTTACTCCTGAAATACTACATTTGAGACATCATTTTCATCAAAATACGACTCATCTGACGTTTATTACACGGCTTACTCCTCAAATACTACATTTGAGACATCATTTTCATCAAAATACGACTCATCTGACGTTTATTACACGGCTTACTCCTCAAATACTACATTTCAGACATCATTTTCATCAAAATACGACTCATCTGACGTTTATTACACGGCTTACTCCTGAAATACTACATTTGAGACATCATTTTCATCAAAATACGACTCATCTGACGTTTATTACACGGCTTACTCCTGAAATACTACATTTCAGACATCATTTTCATCAAAATACGACTTATCTGACGTTTATTACACGGCTTACTCCTGAAATACTACATTTCAGACATCATTTTCATCAAAATACGACTCATCTGACGTTTATTACACGGCTTACTCCTGAAATACTACATTTCAGACATAATTTTCATCAAAATATGACTCATCCGACGTTTATTACACGGCTTACTCCTCAAATACTACATTTGAGACATCATTTTCATCAAAATACGACTCATCTGACGTTTATTACACGGCTTACTCCTGAAATACTACATTTCAGACATCATTTTCATCAAAATACGACTCATCTGACGTTTGTTACACGGCTTACTCCTGAAATACTACATTTCAGACATCATTTTCATCAAAATACGACTCATCTGACGTTTGTTACACGGCTTACTCCTGAAATACTACATTTCAGACATCATTTTCATCAAAATACGACTCATCTGACGTTTATTACACGGCTTACTCCTCAAATACTACATTTGAGACATCATTTTCATCAAAATACGACTCATCTGACGTTTATTACACGGCTTACTCCTGAAATACTACATTTGAGACATCGTTTTTCATCAAAATACGACTCATCTGACGTTTATTACACGGCTTACTCCTGAAATACTACATTTGAGACATCATTTTCATCAAAATACGACTCATCTGACGTTTATTACACGGCTTACTCCTGAAATACTACATTTCAGACATCCTTTTCATCAAAATACGACTCATCTGACGTTTATTACACGGCTTACTCCTGAAATACTACATTTGAGACATCATTTTCATCAAAATACGACTCATCTGACGTTTATTACACGGCTTACTCCTGAAATATTACATTTCAGACATCCTTTTCATCAAAATACGACTCATCTGACGTTTATTACACGGCTTACTCCTCAAATACTACATTTGAGACATCATTTTCATCAAAATACGACTCATCTGACGTTTATTACACGGCTTACTCCTGAAATACTACATTTGAGACATCATTTTCATCAAAATACGACTCATCTGACGTTTATTACACGGCTTACTCCTGAAATACTACATTTGAGACATCAATTTTCATCAAAATACGACTCATCTGACGTTTATTACACGGCTTACTCTGAAATACTACATTTCAGACATCATTTTCATCAAAATACGACTCATCTGACGTTTATTACACGGCTTACTCCTCAAATACTACATTTGAGACATCATTTTCATCAAAATACGACTCATCTGACGTTTATTACACGGCTTACTCCTGAAATACTACATTTGAGACATCATTTTCATCAAAATACGACTCATCTGACGTTTATTACACGGCTTACTCCTGAAATACTACATTTCAGACATCATTTTCATCAAAATACGACTCATCTGACGTTTGTTACACGGCTTACTCCTGAAATACTACATTTCAGACATCATTTTCATCAAAATACGACTCATCTGACGTTTGTTACACGGCTTACTCCTCAAATACTACATTTGAGACATCATTTTCATCAAAATACGACTCATCTGACGTTTATTACACGGCTTACTCCTGAAATACTACATTTGAGACATCATTTTCATCAAATACGACTCATCTGACGTTTATTACACGGCTTACTCCTCAAATACTACATTTGAGACATCATTTTCATCAAAATACGACTCATCTGACGTTTATTACACGGCTTACCTCCTCAAATACTACATTTCAGACATCATTTTCATCAAAATACGACTCATCTGACGTTTATTACACGGCTTACTCCTGAAATACTACATTTGAGACATCATTTTCATCAAAATACGACTCATCTGACGTTTATTACACGGCTTACTCCTGAAATACTACATTTCAGACATCATTTTCATCAAAATACGACTCATCTGACGTTTATTACACGGCTTACTCCTGAAATACTACATTTCAGACATCATTTTCATCAAAATACGACTCATCTGACGTTTATTACACGGCTTACTCCTGAAATACTACATTTCAGACATAATTTTCATCAAAATATGACTCATCCGACGTTTATTACACGGCTTACTCCTCAAATACTACATTTGAGACATCATTTTCATCAAAATACGACTCATCTGACGTTTATTACACGGCTTACTCCTGAAATACTACATTTCAGACATCATTTTCATCAAAATACGACTCATCTGACGTTTGTTACACGGCTTACTCCTGAAATACTACATTTCAGACATCATTTTCATCAAAATACGACTCATCTGACGTTTGTTACACGGCTTACTCCTGAAATACTACATTTCAGACATCATTTCATCAAATACGACTCATCTGACGTTTATTACACGGCTTACTCCTCAAATACTACATTTGAGACATCATTTTCATCAAAATACGACTCATCTGACGTTTATTACACGGCTTACTCCTGAAATACTACATTTCAGACATCATTTTCATCAAAATACGACTCATCTGACGTTTGTTACACGGCTTACTCCTGAAATACTACATTTGAGACATCATTTTCATCAAAATACGACTCATCTGACGTTTATTACACGGCTTACTCCTCAAATACTACATTTCATACATCATTTTCATCAAAATACGACTCATCTGACGTTAATTACACGGCTTACTCCTCAAATAGTACATTTCAGACATCATTTTCATCAAAATACGACTCATCTGACGTTTATTACACGGCTTACTCCTGAAATACTACATTTCAGACATCATTTTCATCAAAATACGACTCATCTGACGTTTGTTACACGGCTTACTCCTGAAATACTACATTTCAGACATCATTTTCATCAAAATATGACTCATCCGACGTTTATTACACGGCTTACTCCTCAAATACTACATTTGAGACATCATTTTCATCAAAATACGACTCATCTGACGTTTATTACACGGCTTACTCCTGAAATACTACATTTCAGACATCATTTTCATCAAAATACAACTCATCTGACGTTTGTTACACGGCTTACTCCTCAAATACTACATTTGAGACATCATTTTCATCAAAATACGACTCATCTGACGTTTATTACACGGCTTACTCCTGAAATACTACATTTCAGACATCATTTTTATCAAAATACGACTCATCTGACGTTTGTTACACGGCTTACTCCTCAAATACTACATTTGAGACATCATTTTCATCAAAATACGACTCATTTGACGTTTATTACACGGCTTACTCCTGAAATACTACATTTGAGACATCATTTTCATCAAAATACGACTCATCTGACGTTTATTACACGGCTTACTCCTCAAATACTACATTTCAGACATAATTTTCATCAAAATACGACTCATCTGACGTTTATTACACGGCTTACTCCTCAAATACTACATTTCAGACATCATTTTCATCAAAATACGACTCATCTGACGTTTATTACACGGCTTACTCCTCAAATACTACATTTGAGACATAATTTTCATCAAAATACGACTCATCTGACGTTTATTACACGGCTTACTCCTGAAATACTACATTTCAGACATCATTTTCATCAAAATACGACTCATCTGACGTTTATTACACGGCTTACTCCTGAAATACTACATTTCAGACATCCTTTTCATCAAAATACGACTCATCTGACGTTTATTACACGGCTTACTCCTGAAATACTACATTTCAGACATCATTTTCATCAAAATACGACTCATCTGACGTTTGTTACACGGCTTACTCCTGAAATACTACATTTGAGACATCATTTTCATCAAAATACGACTCATCTGACGTTTATTACACGGCTTACTCCTCAAATACTACATTTGAGACATCATTTTCATCAAAATACGACTCATCTGACGTTAATTACACGGCTTACTCCTCAAATAGTACATTTCAGACATCATTTTCATCAAAATACGACTCATCTGACGTTTATTACACGGCTTACTCCTGAAATACTACATTTCAGACATCATTTTCATCAAAATACGACTCATCTGACGTTTGTAACACGGCTTACTCCTGAAATACTACATTTCAGACATCATTTTCATCAAAATATGACTCATCCGACGTTTATTACACGGCTTACTCCTCAAATACTACATTTGAGACATCATTTTCATCAAAATACGACTCATCTGACGTTTATTACACGGCTTACTCCTGAAATACTACATTTCAGACATCATTTTCATCAAAATACGACTCATCTGACGTTTGTTACACGGCTTACTCCTCAAATACTACATTTGAGACATCATTTTCATCAAAATACGACTCATCTGACGTTTATTACACGGCTTACTCCTGAAATACTACATTTCAGACATCATTTTCATCAAAATACGACTCATCTGACGTTTGTTACACGGCTTACTCCTCAAATACTACATTTGAGACATCATTTTCATCAAAATACGACTCATTTGACGTTTATTACACGGCTTACTCCTGAAATACTACATTTGAGACATCATTTTCATCAAAATACGACTCATCTGACGTTTATTACACGGCTTACTCCTCAAATACTACATTTCAGACATAATTTTCATCAAAATACGACTCATCTGACGTTTATTACACGGCTTACTCCTCAAATACTACATTTCATACATCATTTTCATCAAAATACGACTCATCTGACGTTTATTACACGGCTTACTCCTCAAATACTACATTTGAGACATAATTTTCATCAAAATACGACTCATCTGACGTTTATTACACGGCTTACTCCTGAAATACTACATTTCAGACATCATTTTCATCAAAATACGACTCATCTGACGTTTATTACACGGCTTACTCCTGAAATACTACATTTCAGACATCATTTTCATCAAAATACGACTCATCTGACGTTTGTTACACGGCTTACTCCTGAAATACTACATTTCAGACATCATTTTCATCAAAATACGACTCATCTGACGTTTATTACACGGCTTACTCCTCAAATACTACATTTGAGACATCATTTTCATCAAAATACGACTCATCTGACGTTTATTACACGGCTTACTCCTCAAATACTACATTTCAGACATCATTTTCATCAAAATACGACTCATCTGACGTTTATTACACGGCTTACTCCTGAAATACTACATTTCAGACATCATTTTCATCAAAATACGACTCATCTGACGTTTGTTACACGGCTTACTCCTGAAATACTACATTTCAGACATCATTTTCATCAAAATACGACTCATCTGACGTTTGTTACACGGCTTACTCCTGAAATACTACATTTCAGACATCATTTTCATCAAAATATGACTCATCTGACGTTTGTTACACGGCTTACTCCTGAAATACTACATTTGAGACATCATTTTCATCAAAATACGACTCATCTGACGTTTATTACACGGCTTACTCCTCAAATACTACATTTCAGACATCATTTTCATCAAAATACGACTCATCTGACGTTTATTACACGGCTTACTCCTGAAATACTACATTTCAGACATCATTTACATCAAAATATGACTCATCTGACGTTTATTACACGGCTTACTCCTCAAATACTACATTTGAGACATCATTTTCATCAAAATACGACTCATCTGACGTTAATTACACGGCTTACTCCTCAAATAGTACATTTCAGACATCATTTTCATCAAAATACGACTCATCTGACGTTTATTACACGGCTTACTCCTGAAATACTACATTTCAGACATCATTTTCATCAAAATACGACTCATCTGACGTTTGTTACACGGCTTACTCCTGAAATACTACATTTCAGACATCATTTTCATCAAAATATGACTCATCTGACGTTTGTTACACGGCTTACTCCTGAAATACTACATTTGAGACATCATTTTCATCAAAATACGACTCATCTGACGTTTATTACACGGCTTACTCCTCAAATACTACATTTGAGACATAATTTTCATCAAAATACGACTCATCTGACGTTTATTACACGGCTTACTCCTGAAATACTACATTTCAGACATCATTTTCATCAAAATATGACTCATCTGACGTTTATTACACGGCTTACTCCTGAAATACTACATTTGAGACATCATTTTCATCAAAATACGACTCATCTGACGTTTATTACACGGCTTACTCCTGAAATACTACATTTGAAACATCATTTTCATCAAAATACGACTCATCTGACGTTTATTACACGGCTTACTCCTGAAATACTACATTTCAGACATCATTTTCATCAAAATACGACTCATCTGACGTTTATTACACGGCTTACTCCTGAAATACTACATTTCAGACATCATTTTCATCAAAATACGACTCATCTGACGTGTATTACACGGCTTACTCCTGAAATACTACATTTCAGACATCATTTTCATCAAAATACGACTCATCTGACGTTTATTACACGGCTTACTCCTGAAATACTACATTTGAGACATCGTTTTCATCAAAATACGACTCATCTGACGTTTATTACACGGCTTACTCCTGAAATACTACATTTGAGACATCATTTTCATCAAAATACGACTCATCTGACGTTTATTACACGGCTTACTCCTGAAATACTACATTTCAGACATCATTTTCATCAAAATACGACTCATCTGACGTTTGTTACACGGCTTACTCCTGAAATACTACATTTCAGACATCATTTTCATCAAAATACGACTCATCTGACGTTTGTTACACGGCTTACTCCTGAAATACTACATTTCAGACATCATTTTCATCAAAATATGACTCATCTGACGTTTGTTACACGGCTTACTCCTGAAATACTACATTTGAGACATCATTTTCATCAAAATACGACTCATCTGACGTTTATTACACGGCTTACTCCTCAAATACTACATTTCAGACATCATTTTCATCAAAATACGACTCATCTGACGTTTATTACACGGCTTACTCCTGAAATACTACATTTCAGACATCATTTACATCAAAATATGACTCATCTGACGTTTATTACACGGCTTACTCCTGAAATACTACATTTGAGACATCATTTTCATCAAAATACGACTCATCTGACGTTTATTACACGGCTTACTCCTGAAATACTACATTTGAGACATCATTTTCATCAAAATACGACTCATTTGACGTTTATTACACGGCTTACTCCTGAAATACTACATTTCAGACATCATTTTCATCAAAATACGACTCATCTGACGTTTATTACACGGCTTACTCCTCAAATACTACATTTGAGACATCATTTTCATCAAAATACGACTCATCTGACGTTTATTACACGGCTTACTCCTGAAATACTACATTTGAGACATCATTTTCATCAAAATACGACTCATCTGACGTTTATTACACGGCTTACTCCTGAAATACTACATTTCAGACATCATTTTCATCAAAATACGACTCATCTGACGTTTGTTACACGGCTTACTCCTGAAATACTACATTTCAGACATCATTTTCATCAAAATACGACTCATCTGACGTTTGTTACACGGCTTACTCCTCAAATACTACATTTGAGACATCATTTTCATCAAAATACGACTCATCTGACGTTTATTACACGGCTTACTCCTCAAATACTACATTTCAGACATAATTTTCATCAAAATACGACTCATCTGACGTTTATTACACGGCTTACTCCTCAAATACTACATTTCAGACATCATTTTCATCAAAATACGACTCATCTGACGTTTATTACACGGCTTACTCCTCAAATACTACATTTGAGACATCATTTTCATCAAAATACGACTCATCTGACGTTTATTACACGGCTTACTCCTCAAATACTACATTTCAGACATCATTTTCATCAAAATACGACTCATCTGACGTTTATTACACGGCTTACTCCTGAAATACTACATTTGAGACATCATTTTCATCAAAATACGACTCATCTGACGTTTATTACACGGCTTACTCCTGAAATACTACATTTCAGACATCATTTTCATCAAAATACGACTTATCTGACGTTTATTACACGGCTTACTCCTGAAATACTACATTTCAGACATCATTTTCATCAAAATACGACTCATCTGACGTTTATTACACGGCTTACTCCTGAAATACTACATTTCAGACATAATTTTCATCAAAATATGACTCATCCGACGTTTATTACACGGCTTACTCCTCAAATACTACATTTGAGACATCATTTTCATCAAAATACGACTCATCTGACGTTTATTACACGGCTTACTCCTGAAATACTACATTTCAGACATCATTTTCATCAAAATACGACTCATCTGACGTTTGTTACACGGCTTACTCCTGAAATACTACATTTCAGACATCATTTTCATCAAAATACGACTCATCTGACGTTTATTACACGGCTTACTCCTCAAATACTACATTTGAGACATCATTTTCATCAAAATACGACTCATCTGACGTTTATTACACGGCTTACTCCTCAAATACTACATTTCAGACATCATTTTCATCAAAATACGACTCATCTGACGTTTGTTACACGGCTTACTCCTGAAATACTACATTTCAGACATCATTTTCATCAAAATACGACTCATCTGACGTTTGTTACACGGCTTACTCCTGAAATACTACATTTCAGACATCATTTTCATCAAAATATGACTCATCTGACGTTTGTTACACGGCTTACTCCTGAAATACTACATTTGAGACATCATTTTCATCAAAATACGACTCATCTGACGTTTATTACACGGCTTACTCCTCAAATACTACATTTCAGACATCATTTTCATCAAAATACGACTCATCTGACGTTTATTACACGGCTTACTCCTGAAATACTACATTTCAGACATCATTTACATCAAAATATGACTCATCTGACGTTTATTACACGGCTTACTCCTCAAATACTACATTTGAGACATCATTTTCATCAAAATACGACTCATCTGACGTTAATTACACGGCTTACTCCTCAAATAGTACATTTCAGACATCATTTTCATCAAAATACGACTCATCTGACGTTTATTACACGGCTTACTCCTGAAATACTACATTTCAGACATCATTTTCATCAAAATACGACTCATCTGACGTTTGTTACACGGCTTACTCCTGAAATACTACATTTCAGACATCATTTTCATCAAAATACGACTCATCTGACGTTTATTACACGGCTTACTCCTCAAATACTACATTTGAGACATCATTTTCATCAAAATACGACTCATCTGACGTTTATTACACGGCTTACTCCTGAAATACTACATTTCAGACATCATTTTCATCAAAATACGACTCATCTGACGTTTATTACACGGCTTACTCCTGAAATACTACATTTCAGACATCCTTTTCATCAAAATATGACTCATCTGACGTTTGTTACACGGCTTACTCCTGAAATACTACATTTGAGACATCATTTTCATCAAAATACGACTCATCTGACGTTTATTACACGGCTTACTCCTCAAATACTACATTTCAGACATCATTTTCATCAAAATACGACTCATCTGACGTTTATTACACGGCTTACTCCTCAAATACTACATTTGAGACATCATTTTCATCAAAATACGACTCATCTGACGTTTATTACACGGCTTACTCCTCAAATACTACATTTCAGACATAATTTTCATCAAAATACGACTCATCTGACGTTTATTACACGGCTTACTCCTCAAATACTACATTTCAGACATCATTTTCATCAAAATACGACTCATCTGACGTTTATTACACGGCTTACTCCTCAAATACTACATTTGAGACATCATTTTCATCAAAATACGACTCATCTGACGTTTATTACACGGCTTACTCCTCAAATACTACATTTCAGACATCATTTTCATCAAAATACGACTCATCTGACGTTTATTACACGGCTTACTCCTGAAATACTACATTTGAGACATCATTTTCATCAAAATACGACTCATCTGACGTTTATTACACGGCTTACTCCTGAAATACTACATTTCAGACATCATTTTCATCAAAATACGACTTATCTGACGTTTATTACACGGCTTACTCCTGAAATACTACATTTCAGACATCATTTTCATCAAAATACGACTCATCTGACGTTTATTACACGGCTTACTCCTGAAATACTACATTTCAGACATAATTTTCATCAAAATATGACTCATCCGACGTTTATTACACGGCTTACTCCTCAAATACTACATTTGAGACATCATTTTCATCAAAATACGACTCATCTGACGTTTATTACACGGCTTACTCCTGAAATACTACATTTCAGACATCATTTTCATCAAAATACGACTCATCTGACGTTTGTTACACGGCTTACTCCTGAAATACTACATTTCAGACATCATTTTCATCAAAATACGACTCATCTGACGTTTATTACACGGCTTACTCCTCAAATACTACATTTGAGACATCATTTTCATCAAAATACGACTCATCTGACGTTTATTACACGGCTTACTCCTCAAATACTACATTTCAGACATCATTTTCATCAAAATACGACTCATCTGACGTTTGTTACACGGCTTACTCCTGAAATACTACATTTCAGACATCATTTTCATCAAAATACGACTCATCTGACGTTTGTTACACGGCTTACTCCTGAAATACTACATTTCAGACATCATTTTCATCAAAATATGACTCATCTGACGTTTGTTACACGGCTTACTCCTGAAATACTACATTTGAGACATCATTTTCATCAAAATACGACTCATCTGACGTTTATTACACGGCTTACTCCTCAAATACTACATTTCAGACATCATTTTCATCAAAATACGACTCATCTGACGTTTATTACACGGCTTACTCCTGAAATACTACATTTCAGACATCATTTACATCAAAATATGACTCATCTGACGTTTATTACACGGCTTACTCCTCAAATACTACATTTGAGACATCATTTTCATCAAAATACGACTCATCTGACGTTAATTACACGGCTTACTCCTCAAATAGTACATTTCAGACATCATTTTCATCAAAATACGACTCATCTGACGTTTATTACACGGCTTACTCCTGAAATACTACATTTCAGACATCATTTTCATCAAAATACGACTCATCTGACGTTTGTTACACGGCTTACTCCTGAAATACTACATTTCAGACATCATTTTCATCAAAATACGACTCATCTGACGTTTATTACACGGCTTACTCCTCAAATACTACATTTGAGACATCATTTTCATCAAAATACGACTCATCTGACGTTTATTACACGGCTTACTCCTGAAATACTACATTTCAGACATCATTTTCATCAAAATACGACTCATCTGACGTTTATTACACGGCTTACTCCTGAAATACTACATTTCAGACATCCTTTTCATCAAAATATGACTCATCTGACGTTTGTTACACGGCTTACTCCTGAAATACTACATTTGAGACATCATTTTCATCAAAATACGACTCATCTGACGTTTATTACACGGCTTACTCCTCAAATACTACATTTCAGACATCATTTTCATCAAAATACGACTCATCTGACGTTTATTACACGGCTTACTCCTGAAATACTACATTTCAGACATCATTTTCATCAAAATATGACTCATCTGACGTTTATTACACGGCTTACTCCTCAAATACTACATTTGAGACATCATTTTCATCAAAATACGACTCATCTGACGTTAATTACACGGCTTACTCCTCAAATAGTACATTTCAGACATCATTTTCATCAAAATACGACTCATCTGACGTTTATTACACGGCTTACTCCTGAAATACTACATTTCAGACATCATTTTCATCAAAATACGACTCATCTGACGTTTATTACACGGCTTACTCCTCAAATACTACATTTCAGACATCATTTTCATCAAAATACGACTCATCTGACGTTTATTACACGGCTTACTCCTGAAATACTACATTTCAGACATCATTTTCATCAAAATACGACTCATCTGACGTTTATTACACGGCTTACTCCTGAAATACTACTTTTCAGACATCATTTTCATCAAAATATGACTCATCTGACGTTTGTTACACGGCTTACTCCTGAAATACTACATTTGAGACATCATTTTCATCAAAATATGACTCATCTGACGTTTATTACACGGCTTACTCCTCAAATACTACATTTGAGACATCATTTTCATCAAAATACGACTCATCTGACGTTAATTACACGGCTTACTCCTCAAATAGTACATTTCAGACATCATTTTCATCAAAATACGACTCATCTGACGTTTATTACACGGCTTACTCCTGAAATACTACATTTCAGACATCATTTTCATCAAAATACGACTCATCTGACGTTTATTACACGGCTTACTCCTCAAATAGTACATTTCAGACATCATTTTCATCAAAATACGACTCATCTGACGTTTATTACACGGCTTACTCCTGAAATACTACATTTCAGACATCATTTTCATCAAAATACGACTCATCTGACGTTTATTACACGGCTTACTCCTGAAATACTACATTTCAGACATCATTTTCATCAAAATACGACTCATCTGACGTTTATTACACGGCTTACTCCTCAAATACTACATTTGAGACATCATTTTCATCAAAATATGACTTGTGTCGGTCTTATTTCCGCTGTTTTGCTTTGACTTTCAGAAATAGAAGGGAAAGTTTACATATTACCCTTTAGTCGACTAAATCTACTGTAGTTTTCGTCGACTATAATCTTATGATATTTCGTCAACTAAAACTAGAGTGAAACTAAAACAAAAGAAATAAATAAATGATAAATGGGTTGTACTTGTATAGCACTTTTCTACCTTCAAGGTACTCAAAGCGCTTTGACACTACTTCCACATTCACACACACATTCACACACACATTGACACACTGATGGAGGGAGCTGCCATGCAAGGCAAGGTGCTAACCAGCACCCATCAGGAGCAAGGGTGAAGTGTCTTGCTCAGGACACAACGGACGTGACGAGGTTGGTACTCGGTGGGGATTGAACCAGGGACCCTCGGGTTGCGAACGACCACTCCCCCCACCGCGCCACGCCGTCCCAACTAACTAAATTATGACTAAAACTAAATTACCTTTTAGTCAAAAGACTGACTAAAACTAAATCAAATTTTGCTGTCAAAATTTACACTGGCGTGATGACACACTCAACATCATGCGCCTCAGCTCTGTAGTCACCGCCGCAAAGCAGCACTCAGATGAAAGAACAGCACTGTTTTTTTTCAAAGGTGGTATAGTACCGATTTGAATTGATTAGTACCATCCATCCATTTTCTACTGCTTGTACCTTTTGGGGTTGCGGGGAGCGACACTACGAGCCACATGAGGTGCATGGCTCGCACACCGGCACACAATTAACTCATCTCCTCACGCTGTATAAAAGGGGAGAAGGAGGAGAGATCGGGGCGGAAGGAGTAGGAGAGCCGGCAGCAGCGACTAGGAAGCGAGAGCGGCCAAAAAGCAGATCGGGAACGAGCAGTGGAGAAAAGAGCTGAAAAGTGATCCAAACAGCAGGCAAGCTTTATTGCAAAATAAAGAAGTCAAACCTGGTCAAAAGCATGTCCTTCCTGGGTGGTCCATTGAACCCAAACGACGACGGCAAGAGTCCGTCACAGCGTAGTAGACCCTGGACAAGTCGCCGCCTCATCGCAGGGCCAACACTGATAGACAGACAACATTCACACACGCAGGGCCAGTTCGTGGTACTTTATTAGTACTGGTTTAGCGTACTACTCTATCAACAACACTTCGGCTTTCTGTGAAGGACTCATCCAAGTCTGTAGTCTAAATTGGACTGCTGTGTAAATCTCACCTCACTGCGGGAATGTTTGCCATCGACCTCCTGCAAGGCCCTGTGACCTCTGACCTTTGCACTCAGCACCTATCTCGGGCCGCTCCCTAGGGATGCGTGCGTTGAAAGACTGTCGGTACGACATGTTGCTGAGGGTCCAACAAACAACGTCGAAGGTCATCTCCCAACGAGATGTCGGATCGATCAGCGCTGATGAATATACAACACGGTACATGTTGGGTAAACCTGGACCACATGTCTTGAACCTTTTACAGGCCAAACCGAAGTACACCCGACTCACACATCTCCTATAAAACTGTGTTCGAAATATCCTAGAGCAGGGGTCTCAAACTCACTTCACCCAGGGGGGGGGGGCACAGGAGCAGAGTCTGGGTGAGGCTGGGCCGCGAGAAAAGATTTCCTAAAAAAAAAAATGTTGCATACTCCTCAGCATGTCTAGTTGTATAATGACGTATCAAATTGTAGTCCTTGTGCACCGCAACTTTCTCTGTGCAAAGAAGACACGTCGGGGTGACCCCAGGATGCAGAGAAGGGAGACAAGGTGGGATTCCAAAAAAATTGAAAAATGTAGTTAGACAGAAAGGGATAAGAAATAGGGCAGAAACGCACACCATGCAATCCATGCAATGGGACGGCGAAGTTGGGAGAGTGGCCGTGCCAGCAATGTGAGGGTTACTGGTTCAATCCCCACCTTCTACCATCATAGTCATCACATCCATTGTGTCCTTGGGCAAGACACTTCACCCTAGCTCCTGATGGGTCCTGGTTAGCACCTTGCCTTGCATGGCAGCTCCCTCCATCAGTGTGTGAACGTGTGTGTGAACGGGTGAATGTTGAAATAGTGTCAAAGCGCTTTGGGCTCCTTAAAAAGGGGTAGAAAAGCGTTATACAAGTACAACCCATTTATTTTTAGGTTCCTCAGAGGTCGGCAGGAGAAAGGGCCAGGGCACACTGAGCAAGGCAAGAGTCCAACACAAGGAATCCTTTAACCTCAGGGGGACGAGAAAAATAAACACACAAGCGGTTAGGGAATTCAGGACAAAGTAGTGAAAACGTGCCAGGATTGGTGAAGCAGGAGCATGCACGAGAGCAGTTCTGGATAAAATAACCGGCGAGGCCAAGCTGTCAGTGACGAGCCTAAAGCTGCCGGGTTAATTGAGAGCAGGTGTGCCACAAGGTCCGCCTCTTTGGCGAGGATGAAACACTGATAACACAGGTGCAGAAAAGGAGAAAGCAGGATAAAACTAAAAACACAACAAACGGCTTAAATGTGTTCAGGTTATCGGGGACTGTTATTACTGACGGACAGGTGTCAGGCTTGTGACTGCAGCCAGGCCAGTAAAAAAAAAAAAAACCTTGTCTCCATGGCAACGTATCTGTCGCTTTCACTCATTGGCCGCTTTTCCACAAATGCAGGGGTAGGCAACCCAGAACATTGAAGGAGAAATTGTCAAGCGCCATTTATATAAATCTTGTGGGCCATTAAACTTTCATATTAAGGTGGGGGCCACAACTGGCCACGTGTCTAGACCCATGTCCTAAAGGAAGCTTTTCATTGTGCAATACTAACATACACTTGCAAAACATTGTATTCTCTTGTTATTTATCATTTACACAATGTGCCAACTTCACTGCTTTTGTCCCTGAAAATAAAGAAAGTGGGATTTACAATATTAACTACGAACAATAAAACACTTAATATAAACATACGAAAATCGCTCTTTTTTTACTTCTCAGACCAGCTCCTCTATCGCAATCTTTTACGATCAAGCAAAACACAACAATGTAACAAAATATGAACACAAAAGGGTAATAAGCACCTACTGTCATGACGCGGACTATGGTGTGGTTTGTTTTCCCGTGGTGCAAATCGACTGGACCGGACATGGCCTGAAGGTAATGACATATTTTATTATTCACTCGAAAAGTACAAACAAAACATAGGGTATAAACAAAAGGCGCTCTGAGCGGAGGTACAAAACTTGGCTATGAAACAAAATTACTACAACGTAAACTATGGACATAAAAACGAAAACACTTACTGTGACATGAAAAACCGAGCAAGGAAGATAACAAGGGTATCAAAAATACATTGAGGGCGTGCAGAGGGTGTTGTCGCCAGACTGACTGCCTGGCGACCACAGGCTTTAACAGTGCTGTGATTATTGACAGGTGCGTGAGTCCAAACAAATGAAACTAATGGTTATCATGGAAACTAAAACAAACTAGGGTGCGCAAAAACAGGAACTAATGGAGTCAAAAAACAAAACAGTATATAACTAAACAGAACATGATCAGGAAGACATGACACCTACAATATGACTTTGTATTACTTTTATGCAGGAATGTGTTGTACATCTGTTCCTGACAAATGCGTTTGGGAATGGCTGCTCTGAAAACAAACCTGGTCCGAGCTGCTGTGACCTAGATTACCGTAATAACTCCTACAACACTCAAAAGTGCAGATTACAAGCGTTGAAATACTTTGTATAGTTCAAGACTTTGGCTCATTTAAAAACATCGCTGCACATCATAATGGCGGCTCCAGTTTTGATGTTAAAGGTCTAATAAAAATGATGTATTTTGCTCTGGTCTCCACTCGACGGATGATTAGTAGACAATTTAAAGTCCGTACTACAGTATATTATGGATTGGTACTCGCCAGGGAGGCAATAGAGATTTCATTTTCCAGTATTGTTTCCTTCTTATGTACAGTATGTACAGTATGTACAGTATGTGTGTGTGGGTCAGGGTAAACAACATGAGCCAACAGGTCACAGAGAGAGTGGGTGTTCCATTTCATTCTGACTGATAACAATGTGTGTGTTCTTCTATTTCTACCCTTCTTGAGACACCAACAAGGAAAAGTAGCTTCCATATGAGGAGGTGTGAACAAGTTGGGACCAAGATTTATGTCCTGATACGGAAAACCATAGCATCTAATAGAGAATGTCTCATTTGCACCCCTGGTGGTGAAATCTATCAAAATGAGGGTGGTCCCAAAAAGGAGGGATTTTTTTAATTGACTGTGTTGCAAGTCTTGTGTATTCTTTGGAACTTGTTTTTGTGTGCTATGGCTATTGCACGCGTGTGTGTGTGTTCTTGTATTTCTACCCTTCTTGAGACACCAACAAGGAAAAGTAGCTTCCATATGAGGAGGTGTGAACAAGTGATGACATAAATCATGGTCCCGATACGGAAAACCATTGCATCTAATAGAGAATGTCTCATTTGCACCTCTGGTGGTGAAATTATCAACTTTAGGGTGGTCTCAAAAAGGAGGGATTTTTTAAATTGGCTGTGTTTCGCTTTTAAAAGTGCTCCCCCATCTGGTCAACATATGAAATAACAAGTGTGTGTAAAAAATTGAGGTGGTCCCCCTCTGGCCCCTTTTAAATAGATATGTATATAGAGACATACTGTAATAACTTGAAGGAAATAATGAAGATTAAAAAACTATTACAAACAAACAATTCAAAAATAAATGAACTAAAAGCAGACTTTTTTTTCACAGTGTCAACTTTTTTCTTATAAAATTGGGAACCATGTCTCATATTCTTTCTGTTTCTCTAATATTGCAATATTTTCTTGTAAAAGTATTACTTTTTAATGTTAAATTATTACTTTTGATGCAAAATGGTGACATTTTCCATATAAAATTCTGACTTTTATCCCATCCATCCATTTTCTACCGCTTATTCCCTTTTTGTGGTCGCGGGGGGCGACTTATTGCCAATTTTTCTGTTCGTGTAAAATAGTGACATTTCTGGAGTAAAGTTAGGACTTTTGTCGTAATTTTGCCGAGGAAATTTCCGATTATTATTATAATATTGCCAACATTTTTAAGTTTTCTCATAAAATTGTGACTTTTGTTGAGTAAAATCACAACTCTTTTCATAAAATTGCCATAATTTTAAGCTTTTCTTGTAAAATGGCGACTGTTATTGAGTGAAATTCCAACTTTCGTCATAACATTGCACAAATGTTCAGTTCCCCCCCACCCATTTTC
>NC_084631.1:360432-365432 GCF_033978795.1 Nerophis ophidion | reverse complement strand
TGAAATTGTCTCATTTCCCAGCCAACAACGTGGATCCAACAAATACTTGCCAACCTTGAGACTTACGATTTCGGAAGGTGGAGGGCGGGGGGCGTGGTTAAGAGGGGAGGAGTATATTTACATCTACAATTCACCAACTCAAATATTTCGTCCATCCATCCATTTCCTACCACTTATTCCCTTTCGGAGTCGCTGGGAGCCAAATACTTGACTTTCAGTGAATTCTAGCTATATATATTTATTTTATTATATATATATATATAAATAAAATAAATATTTGAATTTCAGACGGCACCTATCAAATACATCCATCCATCCATCCATCCATTTTCTACCGCTTATTCCCTTTCGGGGTCACTGGGGGCGCTGGCGCCTCTTTCAGCTACAATCGGGCGGAAGGCGGGGTACACCCTGGACAAGTCGCCACCTCATCGCAGTGCCAACACAGATAGACAGACAACATTCACACACTAGGGACCATTTAGTGTTGCCAATCAACCTATCCCCAGGTGCATGTCTTTGGAGGTGGGAGGAAGCCGGAGTACCCGGAGGGAACCCACGCATTCACGAGGAGAACATGCAAACTCCACACAGAAAGATCCCGAGCCTGGATTTGAACCCAGGACTGCAGGAACTTCGTATTGTGAGGCAGACGCACTAACCCCTCTGCTACCGTGAAGCCCTATCAAATACCCAGTAATAAAAACACAGTTGTACTAACTGTACTGTGCTTGCTGGTTACAAAAAAAAAAAAAAAAACACTTACCTTTCACTATTTGAGTAACCTTTGTTCTGCCATTTGCGTACTTGCGACAGTCACTTGCCTTCAGGTGCACAACACCAGGTAAATCATTGGCCAATCAAAAAGCAGCCCCATAACGCTGTAGCCAACATTCACCAGGAGATGGCAACAGACAACATAGAATCACTCTATTACAGACTGTGTCACCACGGCTGTAACTTCCTCGTTCTTCTGCTTCGTCTCCTTGTGTGTGCAGTTTTTTATTCAAATCTGTAGATGTAACGTAATTGGGCAGGCAAGCTGTTTATATAGCGGGAAAGCGGACGTGAGAACAGGCTGTCCCGACTCAGGTCCGCATGGAGCTGGAAGGGGGCGTGGCCTCAAGCTCCGTTGAATTTCAGGAGAAAATTTCTTCCTGGAGAGGAGCTGAATTTCGGGAGTCTCCTGGAAAATCCGGGAGGTTTGGCAAGTATGATCCAACGTCAGGCATCAACGTTGTCTCAATATACAAAAACAACTACATTGCAACGTTGTTTGGTTGTCAGTTTTAAATATACATGTACGAATAATCAACGTTGTAACAATGTCTCGTGCCTGCTGGTGTTAACGTACAACATGTTTTGTTTTTTTGCCCCTGCTGTAGACCAATACTTCGCTATAAAAACCCCCAAAAATACCCAGAAGTACAGTGGGGCAAAAAAGTATTTAGTCAGCCAGCGATTGTGCAAGTTCTCCCACTTCAAATGAAGACTGAGGTCTGTCATTTTCATCATAGGTACACTTCAACTGGGAGAGACAGAATGGGAAAAAAAAATCCAGGATTTCACATTGTAGGAATTTTAAAGAATTTATTTGTAAATTAGGGTGCAAAATAAGTATTTGGTCAAGCATTCAAAGCTCTCACTGATGGAAGGAGGTTTTGGCTCCAAATCTCAGGATACATGGCCCCATTCATTCTTTCCTTAACACGGATCAATCGTCCTGTCCCCTTAGCAGAAAAACAGCCCCAAAGCATGATGTTTCCACCCCCATGCTTCACAGTAGGTGTGGTGTTCTTGGGATGCAACTCAGTATTCTTCTTCCTCCAAACACGACCAGTTGAGTTTATACCAAAATGGATACATGGATGATACAGCAGAGGATTGGGAGAATGTCATGTGGTCAGATGAAACCAAAATGGAACTTTTTGGTATAAACTCAGGAGGAAGAAGAATACTGAGTTGCATCCCAAGAACACCAAACCTACTGTGAAGCATGGGGGTGGAAACATCATGCTTTGGGGCTGTTTTTCTGCCAAGGGGACAGGACGATTGATCCGTGTTAAGGAAAGAATGAATGGGGCCATGTATCCTGAGATTTGGAGCCAAAACCTCCTTCCATCAGTGAGAGCTTTGAATGGTTGACCAAATACTTATTTTCCAACATCATTTACAAATAAATTCTTTAAAATTCCTACAATGTGATTTTTGTTTCCACATTCTGTCTCTCACAGTTGAAGTGTACCTATGATGAAAATGACAGACCTCTGTCATCATTTGAAGTGGGAGAACTTCCACAATCGCTGGCTGACTAAATACTTTTTGGCCCCACTGTATACGCCGTCCTCCACATCTTTTAACGACAACTCCAGCTTGTCTCCCCCAGGCATGGCGTGATAAGAAGCCCCGCGGCCTAATTTCAATCAGATTAGGAGGAGATGTATTAACAGGGGTAAGCTCCTGCGGGATAGGAGACAGGAAACACTGCGTCCAGGAGACAGGACAGCGTCTCCGTCTGACCTCGGACCGTCTGTGTCGCTCCACCTGAAACAGCAACGCCCTCAGCCTGTCTAAACACCTCACTAACGCACGTCTTTGTCAGCGGCGCGGGAACGTCCAAACAAATAGGCGCGCCAATGATAAAAAAAATAATTATGTGATAATAACAAAAATGTCAATTAGTATAAATACACCTGGATATGTTTTTTAACATAATCCTAATTTGCATAACATGGTTAAGAGCTTGACGTATTTATAACATTCAATTAAACTGACCTTTTGTAGTTTAATTTTAAAGGCCTACTGAAATGAGATGTTCTTATTCAAACGGGGATAGCAGCTCCATTCTATGTGTCATACTTCATCATTTCCCGATATTGCCATATTTTTGCTGAGAGGATTTAGTAGAGAACATCCACGATAAAGTTTGCAACTTTTGGTCACTAATAAAAAAGCCTTGCCTGTACCGGAAGTAGCAGACGATGTGCGCGTGACATCACGGGTTGTGGAGCTCCTCACATCTGAACATTGTTTATTGTCACACTTGGACTTGTTTTGCTTCTTCCACGCAAAGGATGATTTGCACAAGCCAGACGTGAATGTAAGTACATATTAGATTTATTTAAACACTATAATTCAAAACAGGAAAACAAAGGGCGCACACATTGGCGGATAACAAACTAGACTATACTCAAACAAAAAACAGCACAATGGCATGACTGTATACAAATGAACAAAAGACACTAACTGTGGCACAAAACAAACCAAAACTTATGTGGCGTGGTCAAAAAGTGAACAGCAAGGCGTGAAGGTTGGTACACGGAACCGTGGTAAAAGGTCTCAGAAGGTCAGGTTGGTAGGTAAAGTTCAAAGTTGCCAGGACGAGGACAGAAACAGAATGGCTAAAATAGTGACTATGATGAGGATTAGTAACAGGTGTGAGGGCTGAGAACAGGGGCGTGACTTGGAGACCAGGTGGATACTAATGGGTTGGCATGGAGAAGAAAACAAACCAGGAAGTGCAAAAACAGAACTGAATGTCCTAAAAACTAAACATAACATGACCAAACATGGCAAAAACAAGACATAATCCACAGGCGTGACAGTTTATAATCATAGCCACCAGCAGCTAGATTATTTAAACACTACAATTCAAAACAGGAAAACAAAGGGCGCGCACAATGGCGGATAACAAACTAGACTATACTCAAAAAACAGCACAATGGCATGACTGTATACAAACGAACAAAAGACACTAACTGTGGCACAAAACAAACCAAAACTTATGTGGCGTGGTCAAAAAGTGAACAGCAAGGCGTGAAGGTTGGTACACGAAACCGTGGTAAAAGGTCTCAGAAGGTCAGGTTGGTAGGTAAAGTTCAAAGTTGCCAGGACGAGGACAGAAACAGAATGGCTAAAATAGTGACTATGATGAGGATTAGTAACAGGTGTGAGGGCTGAGGACAGGGGCGTGACTTGGAGACCAGGTGGATACTAATGGGTTGGCATGGAGACGAAAACAAACCAGGAAGTGCAAAAACAGAACTGAATGTCCAAAAAACTAAACATGACATGACCAAACATGGCAAGAACAAGACATAATCCACAGGCATGACAGTTTATAATCATAGCCACCAGCAGCTAGAGCGATTCGGACCGAGAAAGTGACAATTTCCCCGTTAAGTTGAGCGAGGATGAACGATTTGTGGATGAGGAAAGTTAGAGTGAAGCACTAGGGGGAAAAAAAGGCGAGTGCAGTGGGAGTGATTCAGATGTTATTAGACACATTTACTAGGATAATTCTGGAAAATCCCTTATCTGCTTATAGTGTTAATAGTGTTTTAGTGAGATTATAAAGTCATACCTGATCATTTTAAATTCACTTCCCTTCTTTTTCCTGTCTGGAGACAAACTATATCTCAGTCTTCCCCTTTCAATTCCCGGTCGTGGAGCCAATAATTCCATAGAACACCAAACCTACTGTGAAGCATGGGGGTGGAAACATCATGCTTTGGGGCTGTTTTTCTGCCAAGGGGACAGGACGATTGATCCGTGTTAAGGAAAGAATGAATGGGGCCATGTATCCTGAGATTTGGAGCCAAAACCTCCTTCCATCAGTGAGAGCTTTGAATGGTTGACTAAATACTTATTTTTCACCATCATTTACAAATAAATTCTTTAAATTCCTACAATGTGAATTCCTGGATTTTTTTTTCCCATTCTGTCTCTCCCAGTTGAAGTGTACCTATGATGAAAATGACAGACCTCTGTCATCATTTGAAGTGGGAGAACTTGCACAATCGCTGGCTGACTAAATACTTTTTTGCCCCACTGTATGTATATATATATATATATATATATATATATATATATATATATATATATATATATATATATATATATATATATATATACACACATATATACATATATACACATACATACATATATATATATATGTACATACATACACATACATACACATACATACATACACATAC
>NC_084631.1:330432-357932 GCF_033978795.1 Nerophis ophidion | reverse complement strand
GTGACACTTTAATGATTAGAAAATGAGATCTGGCCGCATGATGGACGTGCTGGCAGGCAGTTTGGCGGCGGCACAAGTCACCTGCCCACAAATAGACACGTAATCAGGCCTGTTTCTAATAAACAATGACCGAGAAGACAGGCTTCCGTGCGGCTCGACATGAATAAATGTCCTCCTCCATCCTTGCCAGCCCCGCCAAAACGGCCTCCGCGCGCTTCCCCGAAGCCAACATGGGGCCCCCCGGGGACGCACGTCCATGTGAGGACGGCCTTTGAGGCTTTGCTGCGTGTTTATCCAATCACTGATCACCGCTTTGGGGTTTTTCCATGCAGCTTCACATGGTGGAAGTGCGGCAGAGTGTCATGGAGCTAATGTGCAGCCTGGCCGCGAGGGCGCATCTGTGCAGGGATGGAGGAGGAGGAGGAGGTGATGGGAAACATGTCATTATGTGGCATCTGCTAGACAGCTACTGCAACACCGTGTAGTCAGCAGGTCCTTTTTCAATGCAGGAAGGGCGGACATTCTACACACCCCGTTTCCATATGAGTTGGGAAATTGTGTTAGATGTAAATATAAACAGAATACAATGATTTGCAAATCCTTTTCAAGCCATATTCAGTTGAATATGCTACAAAGACAACATATTTCATGTTCAAACTGATAAAAAAAATTTTTTGTGCAAATAATGATTAAAGGCCTACTGAAAGCCACTACTAGCGACCACGCAGTCTGATAGTTTATATATCAATGATGAAATATTAACATTGCAACACATGCCAATACGGCCTTTTTAAGTTGACTAAATTGCAATTTTAAATTTCCCGCGAAGTGTCCCGTTGAAAACATCGGTATGATGACATGCGCGTGATGTCACCGGTTGTAGGGGACATGTTCCTCCAGCCCAATCCAAGCCATAAGTAGTCTGTTTTAATCACATAATTACACAGTATTCTGGACGACTGTGTTGCTGAATCTTTTGCAATGTGTTCAATTAATAATGGAGACGTCAAAGAAGAAAGCTGTAGGTGGCAAGTGGTGTATTGCAGCTGCCTTTAGCAACACAAACACAGGCGCTGTTTTCTTGTTTACATTCCCAATACTGTTGGGTTTTGCATGGTTGAATGAATGTATGTATGTATGTGTATGCTTGCTTTAGTACTATTATCTTGTGTTTATCATATAGCGTTGTTGTTTTATTTTTGTTTTTCATTGTTGTGTTTGCTACCATATTTGATCTTTCCATGTATATATTGTACTTCGGACCCCCTGTCAAAAGCTTCTTCTAGCTTATTTGGGGGACCCTTTCATGTATCAAACGTTTTTAAATGATGATATTCACCACTATTGTAAATGTTATATGGTATTGTGAATAAACTTGTAAACAGGTAAAGCTTTACTATGGAACGGAGCGGTCAAGCGAACATGGTTCCTGACCACATGTCAACCTGTGAGAAAGTTGTGCTAATAAGTTGGCTCTTACCGTAGACATGAGCGGAGCTTGCGTCGTTCCTCGTGCACCTGTCAAAGAGGCAGCTGCGGACTCTCTTGCCTCCTCCGACCGGCCTGCCCTTGAACATGGGATGCTTCCACCGAGGAGGAGTGGGGGAAAAAAGCTCAGCCCGGCCCGACCACCTTCGCTTTGCCTCGTCGAGAAACGTGGCTTCCTTCAGAGACACTGGCAGTCACCACACCCGTGGACACACCCCTCAGACTTTCAGGTACGACTATATAATCTCACTAAAACACAACTAACACAATAAGCAGATAAGAAATTATCCAGAATTATCCAAGTAAATGTGTCTAATATCTGAATCGCTCCTACTGCCCTGTCTTTTATTTCTTTTTTTTTTCTAGTCCTTCACTCACACTTTCCTCATCCACGAATCTTTCATCCTCGCTCAAATTAATAATGAAATTATCGCTTTCTCGGTCCAAATCGCTCTCGCTGTTAGTGGCCATGATTGTAAACAATGTTCAGATGTGAGGAGCCCTCTCACTGGTGACATCACTACTTCCGGTACAGGCAAGGCTTTTTTATTAGCGACCAAAAGTTGCGAACTTTATAGTGGATGTTCTCTACTAAATCCTTTCAGCAAAAATATGGCAATATCGGGAAATGATGAAGTATGACACATAGAATGGACCTGCTATCCCCGTTTAAATAAGAACATCTCATTTCAGTAGGCCTTTAACTTTACAATTTGATGCCAGCAACAAGTGACAAAGAAGTTGGGAAAGGTGGCAATAAATACTGATAAAGTTAAGGAATGCTCATCAAACACTTATTTGGAACATCCCACAGGTGTGCAGGCTAATTGGGAACAGGTGGGTGCCATGATTGGCTATAAAAACAGCTTCCCAAAAAATGTTCAGTCTTTCACAAGAAAGGATGGGGCGAGGTACACCCCTTTGTCCACAACTGCGTGAGCAAATAGTCAAACAGTTTAAGAACAACCTTTCTCAAAGTGACATTGCAAGAAATTTAGGGATTTCAACATCTACGCTCCATAATATCATCAAAAGGTTCAGAGAATCTGGAGAAATCACTCCAGTAAGCGGCATGGCCGGAAACCAACATTGAATGACCGTGACCTTCAATCCCTCAGACAGCACTGTAACAAAAACCGACATCAAGCTCGAACGGATATCACCACATGGGCTCAGGAACACTTCAGGAAACCACTGTCAGTAAATACAGTTCATCGCTACATCTGTAAGTGCAAGTCAAAGCTCTATTATGCAACGCAAAAGCCATTTATCAACAACATCCAGAAACGCTGCCGGCTTCTCTGGGCCCGAAATCATCTAAGATGGACTGATGCAAAGTGGAAAATTGTTCTGTGGTCTGAAGAGTCCACATTTCAAATTGTTTTTGGAAATATTCGACATCGTGTCATCCGGACCAAAGCGAACCATCCAGACTGTTATCGACGCAAAGTTCAAAAGCTAGCGTCTGTGATGGTATGGGGGTGCATTAGTGCCCAAGGCCTGGGTAAATTACACATCTGTGAAGGCACCATTAATGCTGAAAGGTACATACAGGTTTTGGAACAACATATTCTGCCATCTAAGCGCGGTCTTTTTCATGGACGCCCCTGCTTATTTCAGCAAGACAATGCCAAGCCACATTCAGCACGCGTTACAACAGCGTGGTTTCGTAAAAAGAGTGCGGGTACTTTCCTGGCCCGCCTGCAGTCCAGACCTGTCTCCCATGGAAAATGTGTGGTGCATTATAAAGTGTAAAATAGGACAGCGAAGACCCCGGACTGTTGAAGGACTGAAGCTCTACATAAAACAAGAATGGGAAATAATTCCACTTTCAAAGCTTCAACAATTAGTTTCCTCAGTTGCCAAACGTTTATTGAGTGTTGTTAAAAGAAAAGATGATGTAACACAGTGGTGAACATGCCCTTTCCCAACTACTTTGGCACGTGTTGCAGCCATGAAATTTTAGGTTAATTATTATTTGCAAAAAAGAATAGTTTATGAGTTTGAACATCAAATATGTTGTCTTTGTAGCATATTCAATATGGCTTGAAAAGGATTTGCAAATCATTGTATTCTGTTTATATTTACATCTAACACAATTTCCCAACTCATATGGAAACAGGGTTTGTAGATCATTTCCTATTCATTTGTGTTGATGTAAATGTGCAGAGATGACATTTTATAATGAAGATGCATTGTTCTTTCCTACTAAATATTCAGCACTCTGCATTGTAACAGAAAAGAGAATGGCGTCTTTGTTTAGATTTTGTTGCACGGCTGGCAGGCGACACAGAAGAGGTGTTAGAGAGCAGCAGGTAAGGCAGCTGTAGCAGCCAGCCAACCTTGCCAGGCCTCCCTTCCACCTCATTTAAGGCTCCACCGGCGATCTGTGACCCATCAAGTCGCTGGGCCTTAAACGCCGGCGACTCGACCCACCGCATGCATCCAAATAAAGGGCGAAGGCAGCGTCTGATCTCTCCTCAAATAGCGTGGCAAAGTCACAAAAACGGGAATATGCGGTGCAGAAAGTCATTTGAACTGACAGGGGAGCTGGGATTGAAGCAAACTGCAGATGTTTAGTAAACAGAAGATTAAATTGGCTGCTGTTTAAAATGTGTATATTTTGTGAAGACTAAATTTAGCGTCAGCTTTGTGTCGGAGGTGACAAAGTGTATTATTATTTCAGGGGTGTCCAAAGTGTATTATTATTTCAGGGGTTTCCAAAGTGTATTATTATTTCAGGGGTGTTCAAAGTGTATTATTATTTCAGGGGTGTCCAAAGTGTATTATTATTTCAGGGGTATCCAAAGTGTATTATTATTTCAGGGGTGTCCAAAGTGTATTATTATTTCAGGGGTGTCCAAAGTGTATTATTATTTCAGGGGTATCCAAAGTGTATTATTATTTCAGGGGTGTCCAAAGTGTATTATTATTTCAGGGGTGTCCAAAGTGTATTATTATTTCAGGGGTATCCAAAGTGTATTATTATTTCAGGGGTGTCCAAAGTGTATTATTATTTCAGGGGTGTCCAAAGTACCGCCAGGGGGACATTTGCGGACATATTGTCAAAAAAAAAACTGAATAACTGTTCAAAATGTCAAAAGGAAGACAATGACATCGGAAAAAGCTGAAATGTTGACAATTTGTCACTTACAATACAAAGTTGGCACTAAGTTTGGATATATAATGTCCGTTTGTGACATTTACAAAAACATATTTAAACTTTTCAAACTGTGTATAAAATTTTCAGCTTTTTTTTCTTGTTCCATTTAATCTTTTTGTTATGTTTTGGATACTTTTTAAATATCAATACAGATATGTTAAGGCCCATATCGTTACAAAATATTCATTCAATCAATCAATCAATCAATGTTTATTTATATAGCCCCAAATCACAAATGTCTCAAAGGACTGCACAAATCATTACGACTACAACATCCTCGGAAGAACTCCAACTTCAAATAAAATATACTATTTGAGTAAAATCAATATATTATGCAGATTAATAGAGGCAGGAATCTTTGGGCACCCTTTTGAATACAACAAAAAAACGAACTTTATTTTATTTGTAAAAGCAACTGTATCAATAAAAATTACAATATATATTTAATGTTTTTAAATCCTCCAAAATATTCTTTAAAAAAAATTCAAATAATTTAAATGGTGGGAAAAATGTATTTATACTGTATATACTGTGTGTGTGTATGTATATATATATATATATATATATACACACATATTTTTGTTTGTTTTGTGTGTATATATTAATATATATATATACATACATACATATACACACACACATACATACATATATATACACACATATTTTTGTGTGTATATATTAACATATATATATACATATATATACACACACACACACACACACACACATATATTTTTGTGTGTATATATTAATATATATATATACACACACACACACACACACACACACACACACACACACACACACACACACACACACACACACACACATACATACATACATACATACATATATATATATATATATATATATAATTACACACATATTATATATAAATATATATATATATGTGTTGTGGGCAACACTTTGGACACCCCTGGCTTAGAGGATATTTTTTAAATACAAATACAGATACGGGAAAGCCCATATCATTACAAAATTGATACAAATATAAGTAATATTTGAGTAAATGCAAAATAATTATGTAAGTTACTACAGGTGGGAATCTTTGGGCACCTCATGAATACAATGCAAAAAAATAAAAACAAAAAATGTATCAAAGCAACAGTATCAATAATAAAGAATAAAGAATAAAAAATGCATTCTTAAAAATATATATATTCAAATGGGATATTAAAAAAATATAATATATAAAAATGTATTCTTGAAAACGGATTCTGAATCTAAATAAATCGTGATGTGGATGTGAATGGATTTTTTGAGCACCCTTAAAAGTTACCATTAATTTGAAGTGAAGTCCCCTTCAATAAAGAGCAAACATTATAAAATGATATTAACAATCAATGGCGATCTCAGTAGTTTCATTCCATTTCTCACCACTTTTCAGTAAAAATACATGCTTCCATTATTTGGGTGATGAAAGTCTGCTCTTTAAAAACATCTTACTTAATATGTGATCATTTTTCTATTTTTAGGTGTATTGGATGGACTTTGATGTCTCCTTTAGTGCTGATTCAGCGTACAGTTTCAGTCACACATTCCCAAAAATGAAAGATCCCCTCCCCTGCGGCCTGAAACTTCATTCAATAATTAAAAACACTTCCTTTTCCCCTTCTTGCTTGAGCAAGTTTTCATCTCACCTCAAATGAAAGTATGCACATCCCGCCTGGATGAAAGTCTCCAGGCATGAAAGTGAAGCTGGCCAGAGCTCTGAGGGATTCTTCACAGCAACTTTTACCTGCCAATGTGTCTGCTGCAGCTCTTATGCTAAACATAGACTCAACATTCACAACTTATCCATTTGACTCGTTTTTTTTGACCTAGAAAATGTTACAATTTGGATGCTTGTGTCTAATGGTGATGTTTATGTATTCAAGTGTGAGCCTGAAAGCAGCTTGTTGTGTTGTGTTGTGTTCACACTGTTATCTCACAGATTGATGGACGTACTTATATGGGCATCCTAGTGAATGCATCTGGCATACAACAACATTTCATTAAAACATACATTGAAATTGTTCCCTTGAGGGGAAACTGAGTAAAACATGGCACACTGATGAAGCTTCACTTATTTTTACTAGAACAATAGACAAGGTTAATTTAGTTTGCTTCTCTTTCTTCCCCCAATATAAATACAAACCCTGTTTCCATATGAGTTGGGGAATTGTGTTAGATGTAAATAGAAACGGAATACAATGATTTGCAAATCCTTTTCAAGCCATATTCAGTTGAATATGCTACAAAGACAACATATTTGATGTTTTTTTGCAAATAATAATTAACTTTGAATTTCATGGCTGCAACACGTGCCAAAGTAGTTGGGAAAGGGCATGTTCACCACTGTGTTACATCACCTTTTTATAAACAACACTCAATAAACGTTTGGGAACTGAGGAAACTAATTGTTGAAGCTTTGAAAGTGGAATTCTTTCCCATTCTTGTTTTATGTAGAGCTTCAGTCCTTCAACAGTCCGGGGTCTCCGCTGTCCTATTTTATGCTTCATAATGCGCCACACATTTTCCATGGGAGACAGGTCTGGACTGCAGGCGGGCCAGGAAAGTACCCGCACTCTTTTTACGAAACCACGCTGTTGTAACGCGTGCTGAATGTGGCTTGGCATTGTCTTGCTGAAATAAGCAGAGGCGTCTATGAAAAAGACGGCACTTAGATGGCAGCATATGTCGTTCCAAAACCTGTATGTACCTTCCAGCATTAATGGTGCCTTCACAGATGTGTAAGTTAGCCATGTCTTGGGCACTAATGCACCCCCATACCATCACACATGTGTAAGTTACCCATGCCTTGGGCACTAATACACCCCCATACCATCACACATGTGTAAGTTACCCATGTCTTGGGCACTAATACACCCCCATACCATCACACATGTGTAAGTTACCCATGTCTTGGGCACTAATACACCCCCATACCATCACACATGTGTAAGTTAGTCATGTCTTGTTCACTAATACACCCCCATACCATCACACATGTGTAAGTTACCCATGCCTTGGGCACTAATACACCCCCATACCATCACACATGTGTAAGTTACCCATGTCTTGGGCACTAATACACCCCCATACCATCACACATGTGTAAGTTACCCATGTCTTGGGCACTAATACACCCCCATACCATCACACATGTGTAAGTTACCCATGCCTTGGCCACTAATACACCCCCATACCATCACACATGTGTAAGTTACCCATGCCTTGGGCACTAATACACCCCCATACCATCACACATGTGTAAGTTACCCATGCCTTGGGCACTAATACACCCCCATACCATCACACATGTGTAAGTTACCCATGCCTTGGGCACTAATGCACCCCCATACCATCACACATGTGTAAGTTACCCATGCCTTGGGCACTAATACACCCCCATACCATCACACGTGTAAGTTACCCATGCCTTGGGCACTAATACACCCCCATACCATCACACATGTGTAAGTTACCCATGCCTTGGGCACTAATACACCCCCATACCATCATACATGTGTAAGTTACCCATGCCTTGGGCACTAATGCACCCCCATACCATCACACATGTGTAAGTTACCCATGCCTTGGGCACTAATGCACCCCCATACCATCACACATGTGTAAGTTACCCATGCCTTGGGCACTAATACACCCCCATACCATCACACATGTGTAAGTTACCCATGCCTTGGGCACTAATACACCCCCATACCATCACACATGTGTAAGTTACCCATGTCTTGGGCACTAATACACCCCCATACCATCACACATGTGTAAGTTACCCATGCCTTGGGCACTAATACACCCCCATACCATCACACATGTGTAAGTTACCCATGCCTTGGGCACTAATGCACCCCCATACCATCACACATGTGTAAGTTACCCATGCCTTGGGCACTAATACACCCCCATACCATCACACATGTGTAAGTTACCCATGCCTTGGGCACTAATACACCCCCATACCATCACACATGTGTAAGTTACCCATGCCTTGGGCACTAATACACCCCCATACCATCATACATGTGTAAGTTACCCATGCCTTGGGCACTAATACACCCCCATACCATCACACATGTGTAAGTTACCCATGCCTTGGGCACTAATACACCCCCATACCATCACACATGTGTAAGTTACCCATGCCTTGGGCACTAATACACCCCCATACCATCACACATGTGTAAGTTACCCATGTCTTGGGCACTAATACACCCCCATACCATCACACATGTGTAAGTTACCCATGCCTTGGGCACTAATACACCCCCATACCATCACACATGTGTAAGTTACCCATGCCTTGGGCACTAATACACCCCCATACATGTGTAAGTTACCCATGCCTTGGGCACTAATACACCCCCATACCATCACACATGTGTAAGTTACCCATGCCTTGGGCACTAATACACCCCCATACCATCACACATGTGTAAGTTACCCATGCCTTGGGCACTAATACACCCCCATACCATCACACATGTGTAAGTTACCCATGTCTTGGGCACTAATACACCCCCATACCATCACACATGTGTAAGTTACCCATGCCTTGGCCACTAATACACCCCCATACCATCACACATGTGTAAGTTACCCATGTCTTGGGCACTAATACACCCCCATACCATCACACATGTGTAAGTTACCCATGTCTTGGGCACTAATACACCCCCATACCATCACACATGTGTAAGTTACCCATGCCTTGGGCACTAATACACCCCCATACCATCACACATGTGTAAGTTACCCATGCCTTGGGCACTAATACACCCCCATACCATCACACATGCTGGCTTTTCCACTTTGCATCCATAACAGTCTGGATGGTTTGCTTCCCCTTTGGTCCGGATGACACGATGTCGAATATTTCCAAAAACAATTTGAAATGTGGACTCGTCAGACCACAGAACACTTTTCCACTTTGCATCAGTCCATCTTAGATGATCTCGGGCCTAGAGGAGCCGGCGGCCTTTCTGGATGTTGTTGATAAATGGCTTTTGCTTTGCATAGTAGAGCTTTAACTTGCACTTACAGATGTAGTGAAAAACTGTATTTAGTAACAGTGGCGATATCTTTTAGAGATTGATGTCGGTTTTTGATACAGTGCCCTCTCAGGGATCGAAGGTCACGGTCATTCAATGTTGGTTTCCGGCCATGCCGCTTACGTGGAGTGATTTCTCCAGATTCTCTGAACCTTTTGATGATATTATGGAGCGTAGATGTTGAAATCCCTAATTTTTTTGCAATTGCACTTTGAGTAACGTTGTTTTTAAACAGTTTGACTATTTGCTCACGCAGTTGTGGACAAAGTGGTGTACCTCGCCCCATCCTTTCTTGTGAAAGACTGAGCATTTTTTGGGAAGCTGCTTTTATACCCAATCATGGCACCCACCTGTTCCCAATTAGCCTGCACACCTGTGGGATGTTCCACATAAGCGTTTGATGAGCAATCCTCAACTTTATCAGTATTTATTGCCACCTTTCCCAACTTCTTTGTCACGTGTTGCTGGCATCAAATTCTAAAGTTAATGATTATTTGCAAAAAATAAAATGTTTATGAAATATGTTGTCTTTGTAGCATATTCAACTGAATATGGCTTGAAAAGGATTTGCAAATCATTGTATTCTGTTTATATTTACATCTAACACAACTTCCCAACTCATACGGAAACAGGGTTTGTAATCGAAGTAAAACAATGAGAGGGCTATGGCTTCAGTAAGTGGATGAACGCAGGTTTTTTCATTCTCACATCTTAGCGGTGTGCAGAGCGACTGCTTTAGTGATAATCCTACATGGTATCTTTGCAAAACGATTCCACCACAGTAGACATCTTTTTAGTCGGAGTCTGTTTATTGTAACTGTCTTGTCCGCCTTGTAAACAGTCACATTTCTCGCACTCGGCAGGAGGCTTCGGTTTCAGATGCTGGAATGGATTTGGTGTGCTGCTGCCTTTTTTTCAAGCAAACTCGCAGTCCTTCGTTCCACACTTGTTGCAGCAAAACCAAACCGCTGACGAAACTTTTCCTTTCTTTGGATCGCTTTTGTTGGCATTAGCATTAGCCATGTTTTTCTAGGCATGTGAATCTCAGAAAAGGAAGTAAGGTGGAGGGCGGAAGCTACGGAAAAAATATATTTTTTAATCGTCTGCAACAAAAAAAAGTAGAATTTATCAACAAAATTGATATTCTGCCCAGGCCGACTCACAAACTCTGTTCAAGAGCCAATTAATTTTGTGCATGGAGTTACTGTTGTATCTTTTTGTATCGTTGCTCGGGAAGTTGCACAGCAGGTACACAACTGTAGTACCGCCTGTGTCGTAAATACCGAGACATACTCAAGACAGGAAGTTGTCTGATGGAGTCGTCGACAGACGTTATCAGATCAGTGAGGACGGCATCAGACCAGTGACTCCGTCTGTCACAGCCTGACTTCTGTCTTGTCATCAACATAACTCAGACAACTGTTTTTCGACGTAAAAAAATGAACTAAGGATGTCAAAGAATAAAAAAGAGACAGCTCTCTTATTGTCATTGCTGTTTTTGCAAAGACCAAATAACTATTTTTTTTTAATTTATTTGATCATGAAGGGAATTTTCCACAACAGGAAGTCCCTCTGGTTTTACTCCCCAGGTTGTATAAAAAAAAACACCCATATTCTCCACTTTTGGCCCCCCCTCCCCACACACACTTAGTGTACTCTTTGTAAATTGTCACTCAAACAATGTTGCCATACAGTAGAAGAAAATACACTCCCAAATACAGTAAAAACACTCAGATATTGAGGTTGCCAGGGCAACATCACAAGCAGCTTACATACAGTTTAGTAATATGTTTTTAGTTTTTTAAATAACATATGACGGAATGTGTGCATCACCGTTGTCATGGCAACTACTTAAAAACATCGCAGCACACAACTCAAAATAAGTGCAGAGGTGTCCTAAGTTCGGCCCACGGCTGATTTTTTTCAACGGCCGACCACACATTTAAAAAAATACTATAACAAGAGAAAAAATAATAGAGCAAACATGTAATGTAATGAAACAATGTTGCAATATTGATTGTGATAACACAAAAGGTCCCACGCAGGATGCTATTTTCTTTAAAACTCTTATTACTCAGAAACATTTAAAAAATATTTATCAATGGAAAGAGTAATATATATATTACATATACATATACACACACACACATTTATCTGGGGAGTGACGATTATTCTGAATTTAGCGGCTCAAAGCAAGCACATGTGCTGAAAGATACAACAATCCCAATGAGATCGGACATTGCGAGCGTCACACTGTTTTATACTCTTATTTTCAATATTTGGCAACATTTTTTTTATCTGTGGAGTGACGATTATTCTGAATGTAGCAGCTCAAAGCAAGCGCAGGTGCTGGAGGATACAACAATCCCAATGAGATCGGACATTGCGAGTGTTGCACTGTTTGATACTCTTATTTAGAAACATTTTTTTTTATTTGGAGAGTGACGATCATTGTGAGCGTTGCACGGTTTTATAATCTTATTTAGAATATTTGGCAACATTTTTTATCTGGGGAGTGATGATTATTCTGAAGTTAGCAGCTCAAAGAAAGTGCATGTGCTGGAAGATACAACAATCCCGATGAGATCGGACATTGAGAGCGTTGCACTGTTTTATACTCTTAGCTAGAATATTTAGCAACATTTCTTTAATCTGGCGGGTGACGGTTATTCTGAGTTTAGCTGCTGAATGCAAGCACAAGTGCTGAAAGATACAACAATCCCAATGAGATCGGACATCGTGAGCGTTACACTGTTTTATACTCTTATTTACAATATTTGGCAACATTTTTTTTTATCTGTGGAGTGACGATTATTCTGAATGTCGAGGCTCAAAGCAAGCGCAGGTGCTGGAGGATACAAAAACCCCAATGAGATCGGACATTGCGAGTGTTGCACGGTTTTATACTCTTATTTAGAAACATTTTTTTTTATTTGGAGAGTGACGATCATTGTGAGCGTTGCACGGTTTTATAATCTTATTTAGAATATTTGGCAACATTTTTTATCTAGGGAGTGATGATTATTCTGAAATTAGCAGCTCAAAGAAAGTGCATGTGCTGGAAGATACAACAATCCCAATGAGATCGGACATTGAGAGCGTTGCACTGTTTTATACTCTTACCTAGAATATTTAGCAACATTTCTTTAATCTGGCGAGTGACGGTTATTCTGAGTTTAGCGGCTCAAAGCAAGCACAAGTGCTGAAAGATAAAACAATCCCAATGAGATCGGGCATTGCGAGCACTGCACTGTTTTATACTCCATCCATCCATCCATTTTCTACCCCTTATTCCCTTTTGGGGTCGCGGGGGGCGCGGGCGCCTATTTCAGCTACAATCAGGCGGAAGGCGGCGTACACCCTGGACAAGTCGCCACCTCATCGCAGATAGACAGACAACATTCACACACTAGGGCCAATTTAGTGTTGCCAATCAACCTATCCCCTAGAATATTTAGCAACATTTTTTTTATCTGGGGAGTGACGATTATTCTGAATTTAGCAGATCAAAGCAAGCGCAGATGCTGGAAGATACAACAATCCTAATGATATCAGGCATTGCGAGCGTAGCACTGTTTTATACTATTATTTTGAATATTTAGTAACCATATTTTTTATCTGGGGAGGGACGATTAGTCTGAATTTAGCGGCTCAAAGCAAGCACATGTGCTGAAAGATACAACAATCCCAATGAGATCGGACATTGCGAGCGTTACACGGTTGTATACTCTTATTTACAATATTTGGCAACATTTTTTTTGTCTGGGGAGTGACGATTATTCTGAATGTAGCAGCTCAAAGCAAGCACAGGTGCTGGAAGATACAACAATCCCAATGAGATCGAACATTGCGAGGGTTGCACGGTTTTATACTCTTCTTAGAAAAAAAATAAAAATTTTTGGAGAGTGACAATCATTGTGAGCGTTGCACAGTTTTATAATCTTATTTAGAATATTTGGCAACATTTTTTATCCGGGGAGTGATGATTATTCTGAAATTAGCAGCTCAAAGAAAGTGCATGTGCTGGAAGATACAACAATCCCAATGAGATCGGACATTGCGAGCGTTGCACTGTTTTATACTCACTTAGAATATTTACCAACATTTCTTTAATCTGGCGAGTGACGGTTTTTCTGAATTTAGCAGCTCAAAGCAAGCACATGTGCTGAAAGATAAAACAATCCCAATGAGACCGGGCATTGCGAGCGTTGCACTGTTTTATACTATTATTTTGAATGTTTAACAACATTTTTTTTTATCTGGGGAGTGATGATTATTCAGAATTTAGCAGCTCAAAGCAAGAACATATGCTGGAAGATACAACAATCCCAATGAGATTGGCCATTGTGAGCGTTGCACTGTTTTATACTCTTATTTACAATATTTAGCAACATTTTTTTTATCTGGGGAGTGATGATGTTCTGCATTTAGCAGCTTAAAGCAAGGGCATGTGCTGGAAGATACAACAATCCAATGAGATCGGACATCGCGAGTGTTGCGCTGTTTTATACTCTTATTTAGAATATTTAGCGATATTTCTACATGAAAACAACTCACACAAAGTCCGTCAGTGTTTGAAAACACAGAAAGTGGTTTCTTCGATGTTGACAGAAGTTGCCCAGGAAAGAAGTTATGGTTAAACCTAAAAAGAGCAAAATACTTTAAATGTTATCATGAATGGGTATTTTATTACACACTGTTGGAGGTTTTTGGGGGGCAACATAGGCGGAATTTTTCTTGGTGTGAAATACGGAGGTTAGTGTATTTTGTTTTATTTGATCTTTTATTGATATATATTAGTGCGCAATGTGTAGTATTTATTACTTTTTGTCTTTTTCCATTATGTTTTACTTCTGCAATTGTATGTAAAAACCGATATTGCAATTTCCCCGGTGTGGGATGAATAATACAGTCTATCCCGGTGTTTTTCAACCACTGTGCCGCGGCACACTAGTGTGCGGTGAGATCCAGTCTGGTGTGCCGTGGGAGATGATCTCATTTCACTTATTTGGGTTGAAAAATATTTTTTGCAAACCAGCAATTATAGTCTGCAAATGATGTGTTGTTGCGGTCTACTCTCGGCAGAGTAACCGTGTAATACTCTTCCATATCAGTAGGTGGCAGCCGGTAGCTAAGTGCTTTGTAGATGTCGGAAATAGCGGGACGCAGCGTGCAGGTAAAAAAGGTGTCTAATGCTTAAACCAAAAACAAACAAAAAGGTGAGTGCCCCTAAGAAAAGGTATTGAAGCTTAGGGAAGGCTATGCAGAACGAGACTAAAACTGAACTGGCCACAAAGTCAACAAAACCAGAATGCTGGACGACAGCAAAGACTTACTGTGGAGCAAAGATGGCGTCCACAAAGTACATCCGTACATGACAATCAACAATGTCCCCACAAAGAAGGATAAAAACAACTGCAATATTCTTGATTGCTGAAACAAAGCACAATCAAATCAACAAAACAAAGTAGATGCGGGAAGTATGCCTCAAAGGAAGACATGAAACTGCTACAGGAAAATACCCCCAAAACGAGAAAAAGCTAAAGTAGAAGCGCAAGACAAGAACTAAAATACAAGAACTATAGGTAGGATTTGTGACGAACCCCAAGATGCAGAGATGGTGGCTGGCATTAAACAGGAAAACATGATTTAATGTCCAAAAATATAAAAATGGACGGAAAAAAACACAAAGCAGAAAAACCAGGAGACAGGTAGCAGGAACAAGAATTGAACATCTCACAAGCGACGAGGAACCAGGGAGAACTGGAGACAGAAAGCAGTCCACGTAAAAAGACAACGACAAGTCATAATGACAATAATCCAGCTCTGACTGGAGGACAAAGCAGGTTTAAATAGGAGCGGGCTGATTGACACCAGGTGTGGCCAGGTGCCAATCAGCCGCAGCTGAGGGGAAACAGCGCTCAGGGAGAAAAGCAGGAAACAAAGACATACTCAGAGGAAAAACTAAAACAAAACAAAACAAAACCGTCAGGGACAAGCCTGACAGCATGCTTTGTTATGGTTTAAAGTCATATCCAACGACTTTTAGGATAGTATAGCTCGGTTGGTAGAGTGGCCGTGCCAGCAACTTGAGGGTTCCAGGTTCGATCCCCACTTCCACCATTCTAGTCAATGCCGTTGTGTCTTTGGGCAAGACACTTTACCCACCTGCTCCCAGTGCCACCCACACCGCTTTGAATGGAACTCAGATATTGGCTTTCACTATGTAAAGCGCTTTGAGTCACTTGAGGGAAAAGGGCTATATAAATATAATTCACTTCACTTAAATAATAGTGACATGATTAACACAGGTGCGTAAATCCTAAACAAATCAGGGGCGTGAGTCCAAATGAGTACAGGTGAACTAATCGGTCGTCATGGTGACAAAACAATGGAGCGTAAACAGGAACTAAAAAGAGTCTTAAACCAACAGAACATAACGAAACAAAACATGACATTATTAGTGAGAACATACTTATTTTAAGGTGTTTTGGGGTTCATTGAGGTTAGCTAATTTTACTTGTTTTGGAAAGCCACATTTTCTTGTTCTATTGGCAGATCATTTTGCTAGGTTCAAATAAAATACCCCTCTTTTGTATTTTTGTATTCTTGTTTATGAACACTGACTTTTTGCAGTGTGTGCCTCCGTATTTTTTCAAGGCAAAAAATGTACCTTGGCCTCATAAAAAGTTTGAAAAACAGGGCTCTACCCTATCCGAGATTGTATCCCCATTAGCTGCCTCTTACTAGTGTTTTTTCACTGTTTAGAAGGAGCAGAAATGACAAAGACATGCATTCTAACAGAAGTAACGCCACATCCAATGAGAGCCAATACTTCTTACGACCTGTTTATGACTGTGTGTGTGTGTGTGTGTGTGTCTGCAGCACAGTTGTACGCCACTAATGAAGTGCTGGTTGCCCATAGTGATCTGCGATGTAACTCAACACACTTGCGACGATCAATATCAGAGCGGCAAACAAGAGCGATGGAGGCGTGTGATAAAGTCCGACTGAGTTAGACCAGATCCCAGACCATGATAGGCCTGTTGGGACTGGATGGTTTGGGCTGCTTACCAGAATTCTCCAAACATGCCGGGAAGGTTTATGCTTCTGGAAAGTTTGATTGTTGGTTTTCGAGTTTATCTTCATCACCGGCATTCCACCAGGAATCTGTTTTTCTTGACTTTTCTCTGTGCTGCTCCAGACCCGTTACTGCAGCTCTGGGAGGGAGGGAGGCAAGCATCAAGGGGAGGATCACATTCTAATAATTGAAGTTTCAGATTTTGGGGGTCTTTTGTGGTAGGAAATTACACAACTCTGTGTAGAGGAACAAATATCATGCTGCGTTATTTCCTTTTGTTTGATATATCTTTGTGTGCACTTGCTTTTATTGCCAGGCCAGACTTTTATGGCTATTGTATTCAAATCCTTTTTCTGTGTGGTCTGTCAGTCATGACAAAACATATTTCAATGACCAGGAAATAAGCAATTAAACAAACAAATATAAATGATTATATCCATATTTTAAAAGTTATTTTATCCTAAAAAATTATATGTATATATACACACATATATTTGCATATACATACATATATACACATATCTACATATACACACACATATATATATATATATATACACACATATATACAGCTAAACATATACACACACATATATATATATACATATACATATACATATATACATATACATATATATATATATATATACATATATATATATATATATATACACACACACATATATACACAGCTAAACATATATATATATATATATATATATATATATATAGTACACACATTATATATACAGTAAAATATAATAAAAAAAATATTACAAATAAAAGAAAACAAAAATAATGAAATAAAATACTATGAATAAGAAAAAGTACTATTTCAAATAAATAAATTATATTCAATAAAATAAAATTAAAATTAAAAAAATAAAACATTTAATTTAAAAACAAAATAAAACAAAAATCAATACAACATAACACAAAAGGAAACAAAATAAATAAATCGATGATATAAAACAAATTAATAAATACAAAAGAACAAAATAAAATGAAAGACAATAAAACAAAAAATAAATACGATAAACCAAAAATTGTAAAAAAAAAAATATATATATAAAAGCAAAAATAAATAATGCAACAAAACTAAATAGGAAAAAATAAAATTCAAAGGAAATACATCAAAACTTACGTAAAACTGGCCTGAATGGAAGTAAATGAAGATAATCCAAGATCATAACCCTGCTCATCATGAACAGTGAGCCATGCTTATTAATTAACAATCAAACTGCTCCAAAAAGATGAAGCACTTCCTGCATTTGAAAGGGACTATTTTTCATTTATTTTGTTGCCGTAACATTGATGATCTTCATCATCTTAACAATAAAACAAAACACAGTTAGCGCCAATTTTCAGAAGCCATTTATCAAAATATCAAAGTGTTATTGGAATTCCTGTGAAGTAAAGATCCAAAAAAAACGTTTTTGGAAAATGGAAAAGATAAAAGACATTGGTGGGCCGTGATTGTTGTGAAGTGCACCATCCCAGCATACCTGTGCCCTCAGGTGACTTACGAGACACCACAGCCTCCCCCGGGCCAGAACATGAAGGAACTTGTCTTCTTTGTAAAGAAAAACTCCCCACTAAATATTTCCACAAAGAAAAAAAAAAAGGCTTGTTTTTCATTGAGCTTACGTTGCTTGGAGCAGTCTGGACGTCAGTGTGGACTTCTCAGCTCTCAAGGTGTCCGACACCTGCGATCACATCAACAACACAACACATTATCTCCTACATTTCAGCACTTCTGACAATGGAACTGCATTCTTGTCTTCTGGCCTTGTTAGTCTTTACAGCAGGGGTCGCCCGCAAGGACCAGATGAGGCGCCCGCTGGCCTGTTCTAAAAATAGCAGCACTTACCAGTGAACTGCCTCTATTTTTTTTAATTACATTTATTTACTAGCAAGCTGGTCTCGCTTTGCTTGACATTTTTAATTCTAAGAGAGACAAAACTCAAATACAATTTGAAAATCCAAGAAAATATTTCAAAGACTTGGTCTTCACTTATTTGAATAAATGCATTTATTTTTTTTACTTTGCGTCGTATAACTTTCAGAAAGACGATTTTAGAGAAAAAATACAACCTTAAAAATGATTTTAGGATTTTTAAACACATACCTTTTTACCTTTTAAATTGCTTCCTCTTCTTTCCTGACAATGTTCCATCCATCCATCCATCCATTTTCTACCGCTTATTCCCTTTTGGGGTCGCGGGGGGCGCTGGCGCCTATCTCAGCTACAATCGGGCGGAAGGCGGGGTACACCCTGGACAAGTCGCCACCTCATCGCAGGGCCAACACAGATAGACAGACAACATTCACACTCACATTCACACGTTAGGGCCCATTTTTTTTTTAGTGTTGCCAATGTTCAAGTATTTTTTTATTTTTACTGTAAAGAATAAATAAATACATTTTTATTTAATTCTTCATTTTAGCTTCTGTTTTTTCGACAAAGAATATTTGTGAAATATTTCTTCATATTTATCAAGATCAAAATTCCAGAAAATGACTCTGGCCAATCTAGAACATTTGTAGAATCAAATTTAAATCTTATTTCTAAGTGGATTTTAACCTATTTGAAACATGTCATCAAAATTCTAAAATTAATCTTAATCAGGAAAAATTACTAATGATGTTCCATAAATTATTAAATTTTCCAAAAGGATTCAAATCAACTTGTTTTTCTCTTCATTTTTTTCGGTTGAATTTTGAATTTTCAAGAGTCGAAATTGAAGATAAACTATGTTTCAAAATTTTATTTTATTTTTTTCCCGTATTTTCTCCTCTTTCAAACCGTTCAATTAAGTGTTTTTTTCATCATTTCTACAAAAAAACTTCCGTGAAAGGAAAAAAAATGTACGACGGAATGACAGACAGAAATACCCATTTTTTTAAATATATATATAGATTTATTTATAAAAGGTAAATTGAGCAAATTGGCTATTTTTAGCAATGTATTTAAGTGTGTATCAAACTGGTAGCCCTTCGCATTAATCAGTACCATAAAAGTAGCTCTTGCTTTCAAAAAGGTTGCTGACCCCTGGACTAGAGCCAGATGTGGCTCTTTTGAGGACTGCACCTGGCTCTCAGGTAAATCTTAGCTGACATTGCTTAACACGATAAGTAATAAATAATTCTGCTGGTAATCACAGTGTCAAAAAAAAGGTTCAAAATATAAATCGTTCTCATGCATTTTCATCCATCCATCCGGTTTCTACCGCACCTGTTCAAGAAGTCGCATTAATGGGAAGAAGTATTTTATTTATTTTTGGTTAGCCTCAGAATAACAATGTTATTCAAAAGAATAAGAGACTTATTATACTCTAAAAATGTTGTTTTTTCTTAAAAATGCACGCATATAGTTGTATTCAGTCTTAAAAAATAAATATATATATGGCTCTCACGGAAATACTTTTAAAAATATTTGGCTTTCGTGGCTCTCAGCCAAAAAGGTTCCCGACCCCTGTACTAGGTCATAAAATCAGTGTCAGTTGAGTCGGTCCATAGGTGGCCTGTAGGGATTTTTTATGTCCAGCAGATGTCAGTATTTAGTGACACAGTATCAGTTTTGCAATGTGTCGAAACGCTTCATGACGCCTCATCGACCAATCACTAGCGGAGGCACAATTTGGGCTAAGGAACAAAACTAACGCATAAACAGACTACGAACATAAATTAAACAAAACTTACTTGGCATGGCATGAGGCACAAAATTATGGCAGGGCATGAAAAAAGTCAGCACAGAGCAAGAAAAGCTCACAATGACGCCAGGACGAGCAACAGAAAAATACAGGCTTAAATAGTGATGTGGTGATTGAAAACAGGTGCATGAGTTCAAATGAATCAGGTGCGTGAGAACAGGTGAACTGATTGATAGTCATGGCAACAAAACAAGGGAGTGAAAAAAAAACAGGAAGTTAAAGAGTCCAAAGGTCAAACAGCACATGGCCGGACAAAAACATGATCAACAGACATGACCGGTTTACTTCTTTTAAGGGTTTTGCTCCTAAATGATCTCAGTAAGATATTCAGCTTGTTGCTGAGATTTGATGATCTATATTGAGTAAAACATACAATATCAAGTGTTGCAAAGCCGTGTCATCAACACCCGCAAGTATAAAACCGCTCTTTCAAAGTAATAACTTATTTCAAGCATGACATAAAAAATTCTGACTTTGACACAATTGTGTCTCATAATCAAAAGAGATGACAGCCAAATGGACTTTGAGAATAAACTCATTTTAAGGTATTTTGGGGTTCATTGAAGTTAGTTAATTTGACTTGTTTTGGAAAATCTTGACAATGTCAAGTTGTGTTTGTGACCAACCCCAAGATGCAGAGAAGGTGGCAGGCATTGAGCAGGAAAACATGATTTAATGTCCATGAAATAAAGCAAAAAACAAACCAGGAACAGGATGCCATGAACAGGAAGTAGAAGACGAGGAACAAAAAAGACAGCACGCTGCAAACAGCTAGAGGTTCAGGTACAAACGGTCGGAGCTACAAGTCGTAATGATAATAATCCAGCCCAGAGTGGAAGAACAAGCAGGTCTAAATAGCAACTGGCTGATCGACACCAGGTGTGGCCCCGTGCCAGTCAGCCACAGCTGAGGGGAAAAAACACTCAGGGATAACAGCAGGAAATAAAGACAAAATAAGAGCGCTGACAGGAAATAAGACAAACAGAGGAAAAACTAACACATGACCAAACTTTCAGGTACAAACCTGACAGACAAGCTAACATTTCTTGTTCTATTGGCAGATCGTTTTGCTTAGTTCAAGTAAAAGTTTGTGTTTTTTTCCCCTTGTTTTTGAACACTGACTTTTTGCAGTCTGCAGGAAGTAGTCCGATAAACTAAACTATGGAACTTAACAAGTTTAGGATTTAATTTTCATTACTCTATTTGAGTCACATCCTCACTTAACTATTTAACTCTCAACTCTGTGTTTTGTTTTTTTTTGCTCCAGAATCCAAAATTCTATATTTCTCTGGATAGAAAACACTTAAGTAACTTCTTAATAAAATTGTACTTGTCAAAGTAGTTTTTATGACATCATTATTTTTACTTTTATTTGAGCATTTTTGTGAAGAAAATCCACTACTTTTACTTTGAGACATTGTGTTTTTTATTCCGATTGCTACATTTATTTATATCGTCATCATATTCATTTATTTAAAGGTGGCGGGAGAGGCCAAAAACTGTTCAAAATATAGCATTACTTTATATTAGAGTTGTAAGGTACACCGGTATTAATTCATCAAAAACGGTACTTTACTCACGTCGTGACATTGCTGGTTTTACGAGCAGAGGAGCATGTTCGGCAGCGCACAATCAAGGAGTACTTACAAGCAGATACAATCTGTAGACAGAAAAGGAAGAATGGATGCATTTTAGCCTAAAGACTGATGATAAAGGTGAAGTTCTAACACTTAAAAACGCCCTCAGGAAGAGTTAGACTAATGATGTATAAGTTATCACACAACTCATACGCTTAAAGGCCGCTGCTATAGTTATTATCAATTGTGCTGAAGTTTTACTTTTCTATCTGTGCAAAGGGACAACTTGCAATCCAAAAATCGCGAGTCATCTCGTATCAGTTTTTGCGTCCAGAACCGGCCTGCTGACTGCCAAGGGTGAACATCTAGTGCCGTGATGCAGACAGAGCAGAGACAGGGCGATATCACGGGTGTCAGCACATTTGGATTTCATGAATAATCATATATTGTGTCTAACTGGGGCTGCTGAGATTACCCACCTTCCTTCAGAGGCAGCCTCAGTGATGTGACCAGGGACCTCCCAAATAACTAAAGGAGCACGTGGGACTGTTACCTTAGAGCGTAGGTTGGTTCTGTAACTAAGAGTACAGCCCAAAACGTCTCTCCTCATTGAGCCAAATTGAACCCTGTCTCTGCATGATTCCTTGCTTCTTGTCTGTTTAATACCAAACGTCTCTCCTCTTTGAGCCAAATTGAACTCTGTCTCTGCATGATTCCTTGCTTCTTGTCTGTTTAATACAAAACATCTCTCCTCTTTGAGCCAAATTGAACTCTGTCTCTGCGTGATTCCTTGCTTCTTGTCTGTTTAATACGAAACGTCTCTCCTCTTTGAGCCAAATTGAACTCTGTCTCTGCGTGATTCCTTGCTTCTTGTCTGTTTAATACAAAACGTCTCTCCTCTTTGAGCCAAATTGAACTCTGTCTCTGCGTGATTCCTTGCTTCTTGTCTGTTTAATACAAAACGTCTCTCCTCTTTGAGCCAAATTGAACTCTGTATCTGTGTGATTCCTTGCTTCTTGTCTGTTTAATACAAAACGTCTCTCCTCTTTGAGCCAAATTGAACTCTGTCTCTGCGTGATTCCTTGCTTCTTGTCTGTTTAATACAAAACGTCTCTCCTCTTTGAGCCAAATTGAACTCTGTCTCTGCACGATTCCTTGCTTCTTGTCTGTTTAATACAAAACGTCTCTCCTCTTTGAGCCAAATTGAACTCTGTCTCTGCATGATTCCTTGCTTCTTGTCTGTTTAATACAAAACGTCTCTCCTCTTTGAGCCAAATTGAACTCTGTCTCTGCACGATTCCTTGCTTCTTGTCTGTTTAATACAAAACGTCTCTCCTCTTTGAGCCAAATTGAACTCTGTCTCTTCATGATTCCTTGCTTCTTGTCTGTTTAATACAAAACGTCTCTCCTCTTTGAGCCAAATTGAACTCTGTCTCTGCACGATTCCTTGCTGCTTGTCTGTTTAATAGATGTCATCAGTGTTTGAACCTGACAGGAAGAGGTGCTTTAAGACATGGCTAGCTAGCCAGCTGCTAATGTCCAGCCGCAGTCTGCAGTGATTTAGCTGCTTTTAAATCACTAATTCTCATCTCCATGGCGACAAATAAAGGCAGTTCCTTACAAGTATCATTATCACTGGAGGACGAGGAATAGATAAACATGCTTCACTACACACCGAAGCTCACCGGCATCAAAATGTAAACAAACGCCATTGGTGGCTGACATCCACTGTAATGATACCAAATACAGGCGCGTATCTCCTCGATACTATTATGATTACATCGATATTTTTTTACGTCCTTTTTTTAAAAGAGTATATTATGTTTATAAACTCAGGAAATACGTCCCTGGACACATGAGGACTTTGAATATGACCAATGTGTGATCCTGTAACTACTTGGTATCGGATCGATAACTAAATTTGTGGTATCATCCAAAAATAATGTAAAGTATCCAAACGACAGAAAAATAAATGATTATTACATTTTAACAGAAGTGTAGATAGAACATGTTGAACGAGAAAGTAAGTAGATATTAACAATAAATGAACAAGTGGCTTAATAATTCATTTCCTACCGCTTGTCCTTTATAACTGTTGTGTTTTGTCATTTCCCTGCTTTTTCCTTTTTTTATGGTGTCTGTTTTCTTCAGTTGATTAGTCCCCAGCGAGGCACACCTGCAACAAATCCTACCCAGGTGTATTTAAGCTGGTCACCGACAGCTGGGTCCTGCCGGTCATTCTCTCCTGTACCTCCCAGGTGCAGGCGCCTGTTTCACCTCGTCAGTCCTGGTACCTCGTTTTCCCTTATTCCTGAAATTCCTCACCTCTTTGTGTTTGCTTCCTAGCCTCCCTGAGCGAAAGAGGATTTTGTGTTGGACTTTTTGCTATGCTCAAGTGCGCCCAGGCCTTTCCCCCTGCCGACCACTGAGGGACCTGTTTGTGTTCGATTATTCATGGTGTGCACTTCTGCCCCATCACTTTTTTGTTACACTTTTGTAATTCTACCTGGCCTCCCGTCTCTGCATCCTGGGGTCATCAAATCCTAACAATAATTTTAACAAAATAAAATGACAATATGTTACTGCATACGTCAGCAGACTAAATTAGGTGCATTTGTTTGTTTACTTACTACTAAAAGACAAGTTGTCTAGTATGTTCACTATTTTATTTAAGGACACAATTGCAATAATAAACATATGTTTAATGTACCCTAAGATGTTTTGTTAAAGCCAATAATGCCATTTTTGTGGTCCCCCTTTATTTAGAAATGTAACAAAATACATTTTGGTACCAATATTGGTACAACCGTAGAGTAAACATGTTGCGGTAAGTTGTCGATGTTTTTTAATTTTTCTATGTTTTAGCTGTGCCTATGCTAACATTAGCGCCGCTATAGCATCAACGGTAGGTCGTGAGTTCAAACCCCGGCCGAGTCATACCAAAGACTATGCACTCAGAATCAAGGGTCGGAATTGGGGGTTAAATCACCAAAAAAATGCTGCTCACTGCTCCCCTCACCTCCCAGGGTGTGATCAAGGGTGATGGGTCAAATGCAGAGAATAATTTTGCCACAACTAGTGTGTGTGAGACAATCATTGGTACTTTAACTTTTTTAACTTTTGTAGTACATGATGTACTAGTCTGCGATGAGGTGGCGACTTGTCCAGGGTGTACACCGCCTTCCGCCTGATTGTAGCTAAGATAGGCACCAGCGACCCCAAAGGGAATAAGCGGTAGAAAATGGATGGATGGATGATGTACTAGTGACTTTCTACAATTGTAGTGCAAGTACCATTCAAAAATAAACCCGGAGTTACTCACCAGTTACTAAGTACTTCTCACTAGATACTTTACTAGTGTTGCTGTAAAAGTATAACTTCGGCTATTTGCAACGTTTTTTTTTTTGCAAAAGAAACCAGATGAAAAATACAATAAATAAGGCTGACTAATGGCTGCGGGTGTGTTGTGTCAGACGTTAGTTGTGGTCCAGCCTGTGATGTGAAGCCAATTTTTATGTCAAAGCAGTGAGAGATCAAACCCCGGGGTTCATGTGCACCACTTCAAACACGTTGTGGTTCACGCTGGGATTGTCAACACCTGCTTTTACACAGCCGGCACAGGTGAGTCCTGATAAACTTCTCACATGAGCTCGTTCTCCTCGTAAAAGGTGGTTTACAGTGCCGGGCGAGATCAAACTACCGTATTTCCTTGAATTGCCGCCGGGGCGCTAATTAATTTAAAACCTCTTCTCACTCTGCCACTTACCAAAGGCATGCGGTAAATTTAGGCCTGCGCTTAAAAATTTGAGTGTGATGTAAGAATACCATCATGAAAAGCACATTTAATAAAAAAAAACGTTATTATGGTCTTACTTTTACTTATAAATGAAGTCCATGCGCAGCTCCTTCTGATCAAAAGCATCGATAACTTGTTTATAGAAGTCTTCCTTATCTTTCTTCAGTTTTAAAAGTCTCTCTGTCTCGATGGAGATCTTCTTATATTACCTCCTTTTCAATTTTCCTGAAGGAATAAATAAAGTGCTATCTAATCTAATCTAATCCTGCTTCGATTGAAAGTCCAGTTTAAAAAACTGTTTTATTTTAGATATGTAATCCTCCATGTTAAAAGTGCAAGCGAGAGGAAAAAATAAAGGATCGCTGCTCACTCTTGCTGCTTGTTGTCACTTCTTCTGCAGCCGAGTAGTCGCAAGAAGGATCACTAGCGCCCTCTACCACCAGGAGGCGGGAGTCATTTAATGACTCCTATTTGACACACGCAGCTACGGTATATTAATAAAACATAGCTGCTTGCTGTTCTTTTTAGCATATTCAATAGCTTGACCTTAAATCCTACTGAATAGCTCTTAATCTTCTTCCCTTTATGCGATTTAAAATGATTGAAATCAGCCTCCTCCATTTTGAAAATGATGACAGGTGAAGTGTCACTCGTGACGTGACGAGTTTGACCCGGGGGAAATTCTAGGCATATGCTAATTATTTGGCAAAACGAGTTTGACCCGGCGGAAATTCTAGACATGCGCTAATAAAAATAATATATGGCAAAACGAGTTTGACCCGGCGTTAATCCTGAGCCGGCGTTAATGCTAAGCATGCGCTAATTATTTTGAGAAACGAGTTTGACCCGGCAGTAATTCTAGGCAGGGGCATACTATATACCCGGTGGCAATTCAAGGAAATACGGTAGTACTGTTGTAACTAGAGAAGTCCGATAATATCGGACTGCTGATATTATCCGCCGAGAAATACTTAAAAATGTAATATCGGGAATTATCAGTATCGGTTTCGAAAAGTAAAATGTATGACTTTTTAAAACGCCGCTGTGTACACGGACGTAGGGAGAAGTACAGAGCGCCAATAAACCTTAAAGGCACTGGCTTTGCATGCCGGCCCAGTCACATAATATCTACGGCTTTTCACACACACAAGTGAATGCAAGGCATACTTGGTCAACAGCCATACAGGTCACACTGAGGGTGGCCGTATAAACAACTTTAACACTGTTACAAATATGCGCCACACCGTGAACCCACACCAAACAAGAATGGCAAACACATTTCGGGAGAACATCCGCACTGTAACACAACAGGACAAATACCCAGAATCCCTTGCAGCACTAACTCTTCCAGGACGCTACAATATACACCCCCCCGCCCACCTCAACCTCCTCATGCTCTCTCAGGGAGAGCATGTCCCAAATCCCAAGCTGCTGTTTTGAGGCATGTTAACAAAAAAAAGAATGCACTTTTTGACTTCAATAATAAATATGACAGTGCCATGATGGCATTTTTTTCCATAACTTGAGTTGATTTATTTTGGAAAACCTTGTTACATTGTTTAATGCAACAAGGTTTTAGGCATAATAATGTGTTCATTCCATGA
>NC_084631.1:217932-322932 GCF_033978795.1 Nerophis ophidion | reverse complement strand
ACGGTAACTGATTGAGGGGTCAGAACATGCTGAAGTCAACTGTCGGCTTTATTATAAGAAAATGGAAGAGTTTGGGAACAACAGCAACTCAGCCACCAAGTGGTAGGCCCACGGCAACTGACTGAGGGGTCAGAACATGCTGAAATCAACTGTCGGCTTTATTATAAGAAAATGGAAGAGTTTGGGAACAACAGCAACTCAGTCACCAAGTGGTAGACCCACGGCAACTGACTGGGGGGTCAGAACATGCTGAAGTCAACTGTCGGCTTTATTAGAAGAGAATGGAAGAGTTTGGGAACAACAGCAACTCAGCCACCAAGTGGTAGACCACATAAACTGACAGAGAGGGGTCAGCGCATAGTGCAAAGACTTTCTCCACAGTCAGTTGCTACAGAGCTCCAAACTTCATGTGACCTTCCAATTAGCCCACGTACAGTACGCAGAGAGCTTCATGGAATGGGTTTCCATGGCCGAGCAGCTGCATTTAAGCCATGCATCACCGAGTCCAATGCAAAAATGTGGCATGCAGTAGTATAAAGGACATCACCACTGGACTCTAGAGCAGTGGACACGCCTTCTCTGGACGGATGAATCACACTTTTCCATATGGAAATCTGATGGACCAGTCTGGGTTTGGAGGTTGCCAGGAGAACGCTACATTTCGGACTGCATTGTGTCCAGTGTGAAATTTGGTGGAGGAGGAATTATGGTGTGGGGTTGTTTCATAGGAGTTGGGCTTGGCCCCTTAGTTCCAGTGAAAGGAACTCCAGAACATTTTAGACAATTTCATGGGATGGCACTTCAGGTTCGTATGCGAGAGGCCAAATACTTTTGGCAATATCGTGTAGAGTAATACTTGACACACGCTGTTAGCATGCTTAAGTTAGCACGTTGGATGTTTTACTAAAACCACAATACCAAGCACGCCTGTGAAGTGAAAACCATTTCAGGTGACTACCTCTTGAAGCCCATGGAGAGAATGCAAAGAGTGTGCAAAGCGGTAATCAGAGCAAAAGTGTGGCTATTTTGAAGGAACTAGAATATAAAACCTGGTTTTGTTAAGTACATAACTCCATGTGTTCATTCATAGTTTTGATGTGACAATCTACAATGTAAATAGTCATGAAAATACGGAAAACACATTGAATGAAACTATATAAATATACATACATATAATAACAAACAATAATATTAATAAAGTAGAAAATGCAGTGTGACTAAATCCAAAAGTGTACGGTGTGTGACTATGTGTTGGAATCAACTGTTGAGTGTTACCGTGAATGTTGAGCGAGAGGCAAGTCCAGAAGACAAGCAGGAAGTCCGGGGCCATAGCCGGGCGTGGAAGGTCTGTGTCCAGGCAGGAGGTGGAAATCCAAGAGGCAGTCAGGGAAGGAACGCGGGGGAGACACACAGCTCGTAACGCGGAACCAAGGCAGACTGCGGGAAGGACGACAAGGTAGACACAACAGAGCGCAAGTGTGCATAGAGCTCAATGATCGCTTACGGTACAGGAACAGATGACTACATTCTGGCCCGGAACGCAGGTCTGCACTGGCTGACGACAGGTGTGCAGATTGCAGTTTGTCTGCAAATGCCTGCTGCAGCCGGAGTGGTGTGCATCGGCATGCGCCCGGACCGTGGTACTTTTGGCCGGTACAGTAGATCTAGGTCTGGTCCACGGGCCTTGAGTCGGACACCTGTGACATAAGGCAACACCCCTCATACTGAAAGATCTTTATTTCAACTGACAGTTGATTATTTACAGGAGGAACCTTTTTTTTTTTTTTTTTTTTACATAAATAGGCCATCGTTATAAATATCAGCAGTTTGGCTTGTAGAAAAAAGACATTTAAAAAAAAATTAATATATCGTACATTATATACAAATGCCACTTTGTGTCACATGCAAACATGGGAAGGGGGGGGGATAATGCGGCAAGAGCAAGGCTTTGAATGCTGGATCTGAGCGGGCATCTAGGGATTCATAGTCTGCTGAGTCAAGTATGCAGAAGGTGGAGCAGAACATGAAAAACTCACAGCTGCTCATGGCACAGTGTGTGTGTGTGTGTGTGTGTGTTCTGGCAATGCTGACTTAATGGGGACATCGCTGTTTACAAACCTTTAGGGGACTTCTGACGGTATGGGGACATAAAAACAGGTCCCCTAAAGGGGAACCTTTAATTTTACTTTAATCTTTTTTTTTAAATGGTCCTCAGTAGTCACATACAAATTTGTATGAATTATGCAAAATGATTTAAATGTGGTGCCCATGAACCATCTTTACTCTTTTTTCCCCAGGGTCCCCAGTAAGTATGATCATCACATTACTTCATCAATCCAGAGATTTAAAGACGTGTATGAGCTAACTGTGTGTGTGTGCGTGTGTGTGTGATCATACCACTACCTGGTGGCATTGTGACAAACACTTCTCTTTGACCAAACCGTGTCGGACCTTATTAGTCCGACACAGCCAATAATAAGGTCAAGCCAAACCGAAAATAACACTGCTATAGGTAGCGATCACAATAAAAGAAATTTCAGTGCCAGAAACTCACGGTTTGATCCCTGAAAAAGAGCAAAACAAAACATTCAAAAATAGAAGGAAAGGAGGGGTTAAGTTGAACTTGTCCATTATTATTAAACCAGAAAACTCCTATGCAATGTCTCCATCTAGCGGCGAAAATTGGTAGTGAAGAGGGGCAACGTTTTACAAACCCCGTTTCCATATGAGTTGGGAAATTGTGTTAGATGTAAATATAAACAGAATACAATGATTTGCAAATCATTTTCAAGCCATATTCAGTTGAACATGCTACAAAGACAACATATTTGATGTTCAAACTCAAACTTTTTTTTTTTGCAAATATTAATTAACTTAAAATTTCATGGCTGCAACACATGCAAAAGTAGTTGGGAAAGGGCATGTTCACCACTGTGTTACATCACCTTTTCTTTTAACAACACTCAAACGTTTGGGAACTGAGGAAAATAATTGAAAGCGTAATTCTTTCCCATTCTTGTTTTATGTAGAGCTTCAGTCCTTCAACAGTCCGGGGTCTCCGCTGTCGTATATTACGCTTCATAATGTGCCACACATTTTCCATGGGAGACAGGTCTGGACTGCAGGCGGGCCAGGAAAGTACTCACACTCTTTTTTTACAAAGCCACGCTGTTGTAACACGTGCTGAATGTGGCTTGACATTGTCTTGCTGAAATAAGCAGGGGCATCCATGAAAAAGACGGCGCTTAGATGACAGCAGGGCTTCACGGCGGAAGAGGGGTTAGTGCATCTGCCTCACAATACGAAGGTCCTGCAGTCCTGGGTTCAAATCCAGGCTCGGGATCTTTCTGTGTGGAGTTTGCATGTTCTCCCCGTGAATGCGTGGGTTCCCTCCGGGTACTCCGGCTTCCTCCCACTTCCAAAGACATGCACCTGGGGATAGGTTGATTGGCAACACTAAATTGGCCCTAGTGTGTGAATGTTGTCTGTCTATCTGTGTTGGCCCTGCGATGAGGTGGCGACTTGTCCAGGGTGTACCCCGCCTTCCGCCCGATTGTAGCTGAGATAGGTGCCAGCACCCCCCGCGACCCCAAAAGGGAATAAGCGGTAGGAAATGGATGGATGGATAGACGACAGCATATGTTGTTCCAAAAGCTGTATGTACCTTTCAGCATTAATGGTGCCTTCACAGATGTGTAAGTTACCCATGCCTTGGGCACTAATACACCCCCATACCATCACACATGTGTAAGTTACCCATGCCTTGGGCACTAATACACCCCCATACCATCGCACATGTGTAAGTTACCCATGCCTTGGGCACTAATACACCCCCATACCATCACACATGTGTAAGTTACCCATGCCTTGGGCACTAATACACCCCCATACCATCACACATGTGTAAGTTACCCATGTCTTGGGCACTAATGCACCCCCATACCATCACACATGTGTAAGTTACCCATGCCTTGGCCACTAATGCACCCCCATACCATCACACATGTGTAAGTTACCCATGCCTTGGGCACTAATACACCCCCATACCATCACACATGTGTAAGTTACCCATGCCTTGGGCACTAAAACACCCCCATACCATCACACATGTGTAAGTTACCCATGCCTTGGCCACTAATGCACCCCCATACCATCACACATGTGTAAGTTACCCATGCCTTGGGCACTAATACACCCCCATACCATCACACATGTGTAAGTTACCCATGCCTTGGGCACTAATGCACCCCCATACCATCACACATGTGTAAGTTACCCATGCCTTGGCCACTAATGCACCCCCATACCATCACACATGTGTAAGTTACCCATGCCTTGGGCACTAATACACCCCCATACCATCGCACATGTGTAAGTTACCCATGCCTTGGGCACTAATACACCCCCATACCATCACACATGTGTAAGTTACCCATGCCTTGGGCACTAATACACCCCCATACCATCACACATGTGTAAGTTACCCATGCCTTGGGCACTAATACACCCCCATACCATCACACATGTGTAAGTTACCCATGCCTTGGGCACTAATACACCCCCATACCATCACACATGTGTAAGTTACCCATGTCTTGTTCACTAATACACCCCCATACCATCACACATGTGTAAGTTACCCATGTCTTGGGCACTAATACACCCCCATACCATCACACATGTGTAAGTTACCCATGCCTTGGGCACTAATGCACCCCCATACCATCACACATGTGTAAGTTACCCATGTCTTGGGCACTAATGCACCCCCATACCATCACACATGTGTAAGTTACCCATGCCTTGGGCACTAATACACCCCCATACCATCACACATGTGTAAGTTACCCATGCCTTGGGCACTAATGCACCCCCATACCATCACACATGTGTAAGTTACCCATGCCTTGGCCACTAATGCACCCCCATACCATCACACATGTGTAAGTTACCCATGCCTTGGCCACTAATGCACCCCCATACCATCACACATGTGTAAGTTACCCATGCCTTGGGCACTAATGCACCCCCATACCATCACACATGTGTAAGTTACCCATGCCTTGGGCACTAATACACCCCCATACCATCACACATGTGTAAGTTACCCATGCCTTGGGCACTAATACACCCCCATACCATCACACATGTGTAAGTTACCCATGCCTTGGGCACTAATACACCCCCATACCATCACACATGTGTAAGTTACCCATGCCTTGGGCACTAATACACCCCCATACCATCACACATGTGTAAGTTACCCATGCCTTGGCCACTAATGCACCCCCATACCATCACACATGTGTAAGTTACCCATGCCTTGGGCACTAATGCACCCCCATACCATCACACATGTGTAAGTTACCCATGCCTTGGGCACTAATACACCCCCATACCATCACACATGTGTAAGTTACCCATGCCTTGGGCACTAATACACCCCCATACCATCACACATGTGTAAGTTACCCATGCCTTGGGCACTAATGCACCCCCATACCATCACACATGTGTAAGTTACCCATGCCTTGGCCACTAATGCACCCCCATACCATCACACATGTGTAAGTTACCCATGCCTTGGCCATTAATGCACCCCCATACCATCACACATGTGTAAGTTACCCATGCCTTGGGCACTAATGCACCCCCATACCATCACACATGTGTAAGTTACCCATGCCTTGGGCACTAATACACCCCCATACCATCACACATGTGTAAGTTACCCATGCCTTGGGCACTAATACACCCCCATACCATCACACATGTGTAAGTTACCCATGCCTTGGGCACTAATACACCCCCATACCATCACACATGTGTAAGTTACCCATGCCTTGGGCACTAATGCACCCCCATACCATCACACATGTGTAAGTTACCCATGTCTTGGGCACTAATGCACCCCCATACCATCACACATGTGTAAGTTACCCATGCCTTGGGCACTAATACACCCCCATACCATCACACATGTGTAAGTTACCCATGTCTTGGGCACTAATGCACCCCCATACCATCACACATGTGTAAGTTACCCATGCCTTGGGCACTAATGCACCCCCATACCATCACACATGTGTAAGTTACCCATGTCTTGGGCACTAATACACCCCCATACCATCACACATGTGTAAGTTACCCATGCCTTGTTCACTAATACACCCCCATACCATCACACATGTGTAAGTTACCCATGCCTTGTTCACTAATACACCCCCATACCATCACACATGTGTAAGTTACCCATGCCTTGGGCACTAATACACCCCCATACCATCACACATGTGTAAGTTACCCATGCCTTGTTCACTAATACACCCCCATACCATCACACATGTGTAAGTTACCCATGCCTTGGGCACTAATACACCCCCATACCATCACACATGTGTAAGTTACCCATGCCTTGGGCACTAATACACCCCCATACCATCACACCTGTGTAAGTTACCCATGCCTTGGGCACTAATACACCCCCATACCATCACACATGTGTAAGTTACCCATGCCTTGTTCACTAATACACCCCCATACCATCACACATGTGTAAGTTACCCATGCCTTGGGCACTAATACACCCCCATACCATCACACATGTGTAAGTTACCCATGCCTTGTTCACTAATACACCCCCATACCATCACACATGTGTAAGTTACCCATGCCTTGGGCACTAATACACCCCCATACCATCACACATGTGTAAGTTACCCATGCCTTGGGCACTAATGCACCCCCATACCATCACACATGTGTAAGTTACCCATGCCTTGGGCACTAATACACCCCCATACCATCACAGATGTGTAAGTTACCCATGTCTTGGGCACTAATACACCCCCATACCATCACACATGCTGGCTTTTACACTTTGCATCAATAACAGTCTGGATGGTTCGCTTCCCCTTTGGTCCGGATGACACATCCCACACATGTGGGATGTTCCAAATAAGTGTTTGATGAGCAATCCTCAACTTTATCAGTATTTATTGCCACCTTTCCCAACTTCTTTGTCACGTGTTGCTGGCATCAAACTCTAAAGTTAATGATTATTTGCAAAAAAAAAAATAAAAAATGTTTATCAAATATGTTGTCTTTGTAGCATATTCAATTGAATATGGGTTGAAAATGAATTTCAAATCATTGTATTCTGTTTATATTTATATCTAACACAATTTCCCAACTCATATGGAAACAGGGTTTGTAGTTACTATGGTCAACTAATTAGTTACTATGGTCATCTAATTAGTTACTATGGTGAACTAACTAGTTACTATGGTGAACTAACTAGTTACTATGGTCAACTAATTAGTTACTATGGTCAACTAATTAGTTACTATGGTCAACTAATTAGTTACTATGGTCAACTAATTAGTTACTATGGTCATCTAGTTAGTTACTATGGTGAACTAACTAGTTACTATGGTGAACTAACTAGTTACTATGGTCAACTAATTAGTTACTATGGTCAACTAATTAGTTACTATGGTCAACTAATTAGTTACCATGGTCAACTAATTAGTTACTATGGTCAACTAATTAGTTACTATGGTCAACTAATTAGTTACTATGGTCATCTAGTTAGTTACTATGGTCAACTAGTTAGTTACTATGGTCAACTAATTAGTTACTATGGTCAACTAATTAGTTACTATGCTAATGTAAGTCACAGCAGCTCAGACGAGGCACCAAGCAGTGTGGGCGGGAAGCGTTTCCACAGAGGCGGAAGGAGAATTTCACAACAAAGTTCTAAAGCTTAGTGATGTATCAGATACATCAGATTGTAGGCGGGTTTGTTATGTCCCCTTTGCGTTCATATTTCACTTTTTGTTGCATTTCACTTGATTGTAAAATATGTGGATGGAGAGGGGGGGGCGTGACGTTCATATGTTGTCAATATTCAGTGTTTTATCCTTCATAGAAAAATGTAAAATTCCATTACGTTTTCTTTAGGCGGTCTGTCATAAAGTTTTTAGCATTCAATCAGATATTATTGTGAGGTTGTGTATTAGTATTCCTAAAAATAGACACATTTTTGTCTCTAAATGTGGCCCCCCCGAGTCTAAATAATTGCCCAGGCCTGGTCTAAGTCTAAACAAAAACAGAACCGAATTGTACCCATTTTCCTAAAACTGGCATTCTTCTCCGTAAAAACCCAAACCGTTATGGCACCGATACTCGTTTTCTCTCCCAAGTTGGCGGGATTCACCCATCTTGAGTCCTGCTGGCCGGACTGGGACAACACGGCTGTGCAGCTGGAATGACCATGAGAAGAGAGCCTGCTCCGACTTCACACCGTCGAGACTTCAGTGCTCAACATTTGCTCCCGAGATTAAAATCCATCTCGATTGCTGCTTGTAGAAAAAAACAACTGAACTTCTAGTTGATCATTCCTGTATATGGGAAGCAAGATCCTTGGAAAGTCAGTGTCCACAAAGACCTGTAGGAAATCCCAGAGAAGACCGAGTTTCCTCTGGAGAGAACATCCTCAACGTGGCTTTCAGGCCAGAAGCTGAGGATGGTGCTGCTTGCGCTCATCAGGAATTAGCTTCGGTATTCGGGGCAGCGGTAGAGACCAGCTTGGCAGCATGAGGGTCTGGTCTGCACCCGGTCGCAAAGGTCCAAGAGGCAACTCCGTATGAGTATGAGTCCGACCAGGCTCTGTCCGTCGGTGTTTGCGTCCGCCGACGGTCGGTGGCTTCATAGTGTGGCCAGGATGCGGGAGAAGGATACGACCACGGAGAGGCAGGTCTGGCCCACGCCGAGAATGAGAGCCTCCAGCGGTGCCATGCCCTTGCCTGCCACGCGGTACACCCCCGCCACTGCTGCGCCTATTTAGACACACACATGACCAGGTTAGGACCAGGCAACGCTCCGTCCAGACTTTGGATGATTACCCTATTTCCTTCAATTGCCGCCGGGGCGCTAATTATTTTAAAACCTCTTCTCACTCTGCCACTTACCAAAGGCATGCGGTAAATTTAGGCCTGCGCTTATAAATTTGAGTGTGATGTAAGGATACCATCATGAAAACCACATTTAATTAAAAAAACGGTTATTATGGTCTTACTTTTACTTATAAATGAAGTCCATGTGCAGCTCCTTCTGATCAAAAGCATCAATAACTTGTTTATAGAAGTCTTCCTTATCTTTCTTCAGTTTTAAAAGTCTGTCTGTCTCGATGGAGATCTTCCTTTATTACCTCCTGCTTCCATTGAAAGTCCAGTTTAGAAAACTGTTTTATTTTAGATATGTAATCCTCCATGTTAAAAGTGCAAGCGAGAGGAAAAAATAAACGATTGCTGCTTGTTGTCACTTCTTCTGCAGCCGAGTAGTCGCAAGAAGGATCACTAGCGCCCTCTACCACCAGGAGGCGGGAGTCATTTAATGACTCATATTTGACACACGCAGCTACGGTATATTAATAAAACATAGCTGCTTACTGTTCTTTTTAGCATATTCAATAGCTTGGACCTTAAATCCTACTGAATAGCTCTTAATCTTCTTCCCTTTATGCGATTTCAAATGATTGAAATCAGCCTCCTCCATTTTGAAAATGATGACAGGTGAAGTGTCACTCGTGACGTCACGAGTTTGACCCGGCGGAAATTCTAGGCATATGCTAATTATTTGGCGAAACGAGTTCGACCCGGTGGAAATTCTAGACATGAGCTAATAAAAATAATATTTTGCGAAACGAGTTTTTAATCCTGAGCCGACGGTAATGCTAAGCATATGCTAATTATTTTGCGAAACGAGTTTGACCCGGCAGTAATTCTAGGCAGGTGCATACTATTTACCCGGGAGCAATTCAGGGAAATACGGTATACTCCAGTGCGACTCGTATATGTTTTTTCCTTCTTTATTATGCATTTTCGGCAGGTGCGACTTATACTCCGGAGCGACTTATACTCCGAAAAACACGGCGGTCATGAAAATTAAGCAAACGAGAAGAGAAGGTGTGTCCAAACTTTTGGCCTGTACTGTATAACACCCAAAACATGACCTTTTTGCCGTCTGCCCTTGCATTTATGCATACTTGCCAACCTTTAGACCTCCGATTTCGGGAGGTGGAGGGTGGGGGGCGTGGTTGGGGGTGTGGTTAAGAGGGGAGGAGTATATTTACAGCTATCCATCCATCCATTTCATTTTCTACCGCTTATTCCCTTTGGGGTGGCAGCGGGGCGCTGTTGCCTATCTCAGCTACAATCGGGCGGAAGACGGGGTACACCCTGGACAAGTCGCCATCTCATCGCAGTGTGTAAAAATCTTTATTTATAATTGAATAACTTGTTTATTTTTCAATAAGTCTTTTGTTATTTTTTATATCTTTTTTTCCCAAATAGTTCAAGAAAGACCACTACAAATGAGCAATATTTAGCACTGTTATACAATTTAATAAATCAGAGACTGATGACATTGTGCTGTATTTTACCTTTTTATCTTTTTTTTCTCAACCAAAAATGCTTTGCTCTGATTAGGGGGTACTTGAATTAAAAAAATGTTCACAGTGGTACATCTCTGAAAAAAGGTTGAGAACCACCGCCGTAGATGTTACAGTCACATATGCATGCACAGTAAAATGCAGTATTGTCCTGTTTAAGAGTGTCACAACATTGCTGTTTACGGCAGACGAACTGCTTTACTGTAGACGAAAACGTGACTGCTGTTGTTGTGTGTTGTTGCCGCGCTGGGAGGACGTTAATTGAACTGCCTTACAATAAACCCACATAACAAACCAAGAACTCGCCCTGGATCATTCTACAGTTATAAGGTCATTGGGCAGGCACTCTGTTTATATTGTGGGAAAGCGGACGTGAAAACAGGCTGCCGACACGTCACTAGGGTCCGCGTGGAGCTGGATGGGGCGTGGCCTCCTGCTCCGCCTGAATTTCTGGGATTAAATTTGTCCCGGCAGGTTTTCGGGAGAGGCGCTGAATTTCGGGAGTCTCCCGGAAAATCTGGGAGGGTTCGCAAGTATGATTTATGCGCAACTTTTGCACATACCTTCCCAACGTGCTGAATAAAGTACATTTCCAGGCTTGGGAAACCAAAATTCTAGGTGCTAAATGATTAGATGTGTGTCTTTTCTTCCCAGTATTAGACTTAAACTTCTTTTTAGATTGTCTTTCAAATTTGAACTTTACAGTACAGATAAGAACATTGTGAGCATGCCAACAATAAAACATGCACGTATATTATATACACTGCATAACTGTGTGCGCTACCAAAGTTTTAATAATCGCAAACCTGAAGTAGACCAGGCCCTAAAGCAGGGGTCGGGAACCTTTTTGGCTGAGAGAGCCAAGAAAGCCAAATATTTTAAAATGTATTTCTGTAAGAGCCATATAATTTTTTTTTAACACTGAACACAACTAAAGTCGTGCATTTTTAAGTAAGACCAACATTTCTAGAGTATAATAAGTCTCTTATTCTTTGGAATAACATTGTTATTCTGATGCTAACTGTGGAGGGGACGTGGCCTGCGGGCCTGCAGCGAAGCAGGGTGTGCCAGGACCGGCCTCGAAATCAGCGACGGGTGCGTAGATGGCCCATCTCGGACTTATGTAATCACCTGTCACTCTCTTATAAGCAGCAGCAAGGAGGAGAGACGGGGTTGAAACTGGAGCCAATTTTGGATTTGTTTTATTCTTTTGTTTTTGTTGACTTAACTTTTTTGCTTTGTTTTTTCCCTTTTTATTTTTGTTTTGTGTTTTTTGTATAATTTTTATTGTTCTTTTTCTTCATTTTTTATTTTTTGTTTTTCATTTGTTTTTTCCCTTTTGATTTTTGTTTTTTGTATAATTTTTCCTGTTTTTTTTCTTTTTGTTTTTTCTCGTTCATTTTTCATTTTAGATTTGTTTTTTTAATCTTTTTTTTTTCTTCCTTTTGTTTCTGCTGTCTTCATTTTTTTTCCTTTGGTTTTTCCCTTCTTTTTTTGTATAATTGAAAAATAAAACAATATTGTAACCCTGAAACAGGCTCTCATGTCGGTGCTTGGTGGTCTGAAGAATCCCCAGGAGGACAAGCCCCACACTAACCAATAATAAATAAATGACTTCTTAACATTAACGCAACTTCTTGAACATAAAAAAGCATGAGAATATTTTATATTTTGAACGTTATTTTTAACAAGTGGAATTATTCATTACTTATCGTGTCAAGCGATGTCAGCTCAGTTTTATCCGAGAGCCAGATGCAGTCATCAAAAGAGCCACATCTGGCTCGTGAGCCATAGGTTCCCTACCCCTGCTCTAAAGTGTCTTCCCCTGCCTGTCAGCTGCACCTGTGACTGACATAAGTGGGCCACCAGTCAGCAAATCCCCTTAGCGGTCATCCTCAGGGTGAACGGATGCGGAACACTGCTGAGGTTAGACGGAAAGAGAGGAAGTGTGCAACGACTTACTGGTGACGACGCCTCCGGAGAGGGAGGCCAGGAAACCCACGCTGACCAGCACGAGGGTGATGAGGCGACCCCTCTTGTGGCGCTGCAGCATGACCAACATGAGCAGGCCCACCGCCCCGTGGACCAAGAGCGAGGAGAAGAGGCACCAGAGGAAGACCCAGTACCACATCTCTGACCAGGAAGGAGACACAACACAGTCCCATCATTCCAGAGAAGACGGACAACATGACACAGAATAGGCTTGTCTCGATAACCAATATTTTGGTATCTGAACCAGTACCAAAATGTATTTCAATACATTTCTAAATAAAGGGGACCACAAAAAATGGCAATATCAGCTTTATTTTAACACAAATTCTTAGTGTACATTAAACATATGTTTATTATTGCAATGTTATCCTTAAATAAAATAGTGAACATACAAGACAACTTGTCTTTTAGTAGTAAGTCAGGGGTGTCCAAACTTTTTCCACAGAGGGGCCGCACACGGAAATATTTAAGCACGCGGGGCCATTTTGATCATTTTCATTTTCAAACCATAACAAAATATATGGATTTTTAACAGTTGGAGATGCCACCTCAGTAGAAGCATTTAAGTCTCACCTTAAAACTCATTTGTATACTCTAGCCTTTAAATAGACTCCCTTTTTAGACCAGTTGATCTGCCGTTTCTTTTCTTTTTCTCCTATGATTGATTGATTTTTTTTATCCTTAGAGGTCCTGGGGAGCATAGAGGGTCTCAGTCACGAAAATGTTAAAAATAAGTCAAATTATTGTGAATTATATTTTTATACAGCTCTTTTCTCGAGCGACTCAAAGCGCTTTACATAGTGAAACCCAATATCTAAGTTACATTTAAAGCAGTGTGGGTGGCACTGGGAGCAGGTGGGTAAAGTGTCTTGCCCAAGGACACAACGGCAGTGACTAGGATGGCGGAAGCGGGAATCGAACCTGCAACCCTCGAGTTGCTGGCAAGGCCACTCTACCAACCGAGCTATGCCGCCCCATTAAAGTGATATTATTATTTTTAATTTAATGCTTACAGTAAATCTCTATATCAACTTGAGGTTGATATAAAGTAAAACAAATAAGGTTTTATGCCTTTTCTGTCAAAGACAACTTTGTTTTTTATAGTAAAACTGAACTATGCAGTATTTAGATGGATAGAACTTTATTGATTCCTTCAGGAGAGTTCCTTTATTTAGATTCAAGTCCTCAAAGATCAATAATGCAGGACATTGATTTTAATCATTTAATATTTTTGAGTAATCACAGTGAAAAGATAAATAAAATCCTACTAAATATATTTGAGATCCGAAAGGTTCCCCACTCATAAAGTAATACATTTTTATTAGTTTTTGTTTTACTTTTAGCACTTAAATTTCAAGATCAACCTCCGATATATTTGTCGATTTTAAGTTTGAACTATTATTTTGTTGGTTTTATGCTCTTTTGTCAAATTTTTGATGTTTTTATACGGCAACCACACAACATATGCAATATTTTTTCCACATAAAACATTTTAAAGTGATATTTTTTAAGTAATAATTCATTATAACACAGATGTTTTTGTCCTTTTGGAAAAAAAAGAAAATAATGACAAAAGGAACAAAATAAAAAAACTGCCTGCGTGGCAGCTTTGTGTCAACATTGCCACTTTTTCTCATTGGATTTCACCTCATTCCACTTTTTTTTTTATGTTTTATTTTTTATTTTTGCAATACTATCAATTTTGCAATTTTTTGCAGAATGTGTGGCGGGCTGGTAAACGATTAGCTGCGGGCCGCAAATGCCCCCCGGGCCGCACTTTGGACACCCTTGTAGTAAGTAAACAAAGATAATATCCTAATTAGTCTGCAGTAACATATTGTGTCATTTATACACCTATTATTTGTCTAAATTATTAAGGACAAGCTGTAAAAAGTGATTATTAATCCACTTGTTCAGTTACAGTTAATATCTGCTTATTTTCTATTTCAACATGTTCTATCTACACTTCTGTTCAAATGTAATAATCACTTATTCTTCTCTTCTTTGGTACTTTACATTAGTTTTGGATTAGTTTGGACACATTTAGGTATTGTAAGTAGTTACAAGATCATACATTGGTCATACTTTAAGTCCTCGTGTGTCCAGTGACTTATTTCCTGAGTTTATAATCATGATATGAATTTTTAAAAAAGGAAAAAAGACTTTGGGACAATAAAAAATATCAATTTAAACAGGGTTGGGTCAGGTTTGTCCCTGACAGTTTGGTTAGGTTTTAGTTTTTCCACTGTGTCTTTGTTTCCTGTCAGCGCTTTTATTTTGGTTATTTCCTGTTTTTCTCCCTGAGCGCTGTTCCCCCTCAGCTGCGGCTGATTGGCACCTGGCCACACCTGGTGTCAATCAGCCGGATGATATTTGAACCTGTTTTTGTCCTCCAGTCAGATGCTGGATTATTGTCACCACTACCTGTCAATGTCCGTAATACTTGTCATAGAACCTGTCTTTTTGTTGCTAGTTCCTGTTTGCTGTTTTCCAGTTTGGCTGTTCCTAGTTCCTGGTTTGTGATTTTTCATTTCTAAAGAGGAAATCATGTTTTCCTGCGCAATGCCTGCCGCCTCCTCTGCATCTTGGGCTTCGTCACAAACTCACTCTGACAGGTTGTCCTGAGACATTACAATATTTTGGTACTTTTCTAAATAGACAAACCACAAAAAATGGCTTTATTTTAAAAAAAAATGTTAGTGTACATTAAACAGGTTTATTATTGCAATGTTATCCTTAAATAAAATAGTGAACATACAAGACAACTTGTCTTTTAGTAGTAAGTAAACAAACAACGGCTCCTAATTTAGTCTGCTGACGTATGCAGTATCATATTGTGTCATTTATACATCTATTATTTTGTCAACATTATTAAGGACAAGCTGTAAAAAATGATTATTAATCCACTTGTTCATTTACTGTTAATATCTGCTTATTTTCTATTTCAACATGTTCTATCTACACTTCTGTTAAAATGTAATAATCACTTATTCTTCTCTTGTTTGAATACTTTAAATTAGTTTTGGATGATACCACACATTTGGGGATCAATCGATACCAAGAAGTTGCAGGATCATACATTGGTCATATTCAAAGTCTTCATGTGTCCAGGGAAGTATTTCCTGAGTTTATAAACATAACATGAATTTGAATGAAAAAAGATTTTGTAATCATAGTAGTATCGACTAGATACGCTATTGTACTTGGTATCATTACAGTGGATGTCAGGTGTAGATCCACCCATGGCGTTTGTTTACATTGTGACGCCGGTGAGCTACGGTGTGTAGTGAAGCATGTTTAGCTATTCCTCGTCCTGCAGTGATAATGAAACTTGTAAAAAACTTACTTTATTTGTCGCCATGGAGGCGAGGATTAGTGATTTGAAAGTAGCTAAAACACTGCCGACTGCAGATGGATTTCGCTGCTAGCTGGCTAGCTAGCCATGTTTTAAAGCAGCTCTTCCTGAGGGCGTTTCGGGGTTATAACTTCACCTTTATCCTCAGTTTTTAGACCAAAATGCATCCGTCCTCCCTTTTCTGTCTACACTCTGTGTCTGCTTGTAAGTACTCTGTGATTGTGCGCTGCCGAACGTGCTCCCCTGCTTGTAAAACAAGCCATTTTGGACGTTATGCCCTTTAAAAAAAAAAAATGATAAGAAATTGCGAACTGGTACTTTTCAAACAAGAATATAGTACCGTTTTTGATTCATTAGCACCGCGATACTATACTACAGGGATGTCCAAAGTGAGGCCCGGGGGCCATTTGCGGCCAGCAGCTAATTGTTTACCAGCCCGCCACACATTCTGTAAATCTTCTTGTAAAAATAAAAGAAAGACATTAAAAAGAGTGGAATGGGGTTCAATCTAACTACAAAAAGTTGCAATGTAAAGTTTTTTTTTCTTTTTGTTTGTTTATTTTTCTTTTGCTATTGCTCAAAAAAAATTGTTTCAAAAAATCTGTATTTTAATGAATTATTGACCTATTCAAACCTTCATTTACTTCAAATATTTCACTTGAAACTGTTTTATGTGGAAAATATTAACTTAAGTGTTGAAAGTTAAAACTAATTATAATAATAATAAAAATGTATCAATTATGAGTGGGGGACCATTTGGATCCCAAAGATATTTAGTGGGATTTTATTGATCTTTTTTCTGTTATTACTCAAAAATAATAATTAAATAAAATGGGTGGTGTCCTGCATTGGTGATCTTTTTAGGGCTCCAATTACTTCACATCAAAATTGCTTTCTGAATGTTTTGGGCGGTGGGGGAAATACTGCATAGAATTTGAAAATCCAAGAAAATATTTTAAAGACTTGGTCATCACTTGTTTGAATAAATTCATTTGTTTTTTTTACTTTGCTTCTTATAACTTTCAGAAAGACAATTTTAGAGAAAAAAATACAACCTTAAAAATGATTTTAGGATTTTTAAACACATAACTTTTTACCTTTTAAATTCCTTCCTCCTCTTTCCTGACAATTTAAATCAATGTTCAAGTCAATTTATATTTTTCATTGTAAAGAATAAAAAATACATTTTTATTTAATTCTTCATTTTAGCTTCTGTTTTTCAACAAAGAATATTTGTAAAACATTTCTTTAAACTTATGATTAAAATTCAAAAAAATTATTCTGGCAAATCTAGAAAACCTTCAGAATCAAATTTAAATCTTATTTCAAAGTATTTTGAATTTCTTTTAATATTTTTGTTCTGGAAAATTTAGAAGAATTAATGATTCGTCTTTGGTAGAAATATAGCTTGGTCCAATTTGTTATATATTCTAACAAAATGCAGATTGGATTTTAAACTATTTTAAAACATGTCATCAAAATTCTAAAAGTAATCTTAATCAGGAAAAATTACTAATGATGTTCCATAAATAATTTTTTAAATTTTTTTCAAAAAGATTCGAATTAGCTAGTTTTTCTTTTTTTTCGGTTAAATTTTGAGTTTTAAAGAGTCGAAATTGAAGATAAACTATGTTTCAAAATTTAATTGTCTTTTTTTTCTCGTTTTATATATATATATATATATATATATATATATATATATATATATATATATATAAACTTGAATTTATATAATTTATATTTGTTTTCTCCTCTTTTAAACCGTTCAATTAAGTGTTTTTTTCATCATTTATTCTCTACAAAAAACCTTCTGTAAAAGGAAAAAAAATGTACAACAGAATGACAGACAGAAATACCCATTATTTATTCATTAAAGGTAAATTGAGCAAATTGGCTATTTCTGTCCATTTATTGAAGTGTGTATCAAACTGGTAGCCCTTGGCATGAATCAGTACCCAAGAAGTAGCTCTTGCTTTCAAAAAGGTTGGTGACCCCTGTTATAGAGATTTAGTGTAAACGTTAAATAAAAATAAAATGATAATTTGACTTGTTTATAACATTTTAATGGTCCACGGGAGCCTTAAAAGTAAAAAAATAAAATAAAAAAATTAAAATTCATATATTTTGTAATTGTTTGAAAATTAAAAATATCAAAATGGTTTATTTTTCCGTGTGCGGCCCTCAGTAGAAAAAGTTTGGACACCCCTGCTGTACTAGTACCGGTACACCTTACAACCCTAGTACACAAGTGTTTCAACCGTTCCGAGCGGCGTGAGCGCCGACGTGTGTTTGTTGATCCTTGAATCACCGCAGCACAGTAGCTCTTTATCCTGTGTGAGCGGCCGAGCGAGGCGCAGTGTCAGATCTCTGCCTCGTTGAAGCCAGAGGAGTGCAATGTCTGACACACACAAAGGAATCAGACATTCTCTATTTGGGTGGACCAACTAGATCCAGTTTTACATCTGCTGTCATATCGACATGGAGGTGAGCAGTACCACAACCACCTCCTGCAGTCTTGCAGTTTTCAGTTTCAGTTTATTTGGGACATGCACACGGTACAATGTTCAAAGAACTCCCACTTATTTGTGATTCCCAGAGCCCAAAAACAGTCTGCGGGCTATAGAGTGTTTTATATTGGGGCTCCAGTACTCTGGCATGCAGTTAGAGATGCCACCTCAGTAGAAGCATTTAAGTCCCATCTTGAAACCAATGTGTATACTCTAGCCTTTAAATAGACTCCCTTTTTAGACCAGTTGATCTGCCGTTTCTTTTCTGCTCTGCTCTCCCTTGCGGAGGGGTGGGGGCACATGTCCGGTGGCCATGGATGAAGTGCTGGCTGTCCAGAGTCGGGACCCGGGGTGGACCACTCGTCTGTGCATCAGCTGAGAACATCTCTGCCCTGCTGACCTGTCTCTGCTCGGGAAGGTCTCCTGCTGGCCTCACTATGGACTGGACTGGACTCACACTATTATGTTGGATCCACTATGGAGTGGACTCTCACTATTATGTTAGATCCACTATGGACTGGACTCTCACACATTTTCAAAATGGAGGAAGCTGATTTCAATCATTTGAAATGGCATAAAGGGAAGAAGATTAAGAGCTATTCAGTAGGATTTAAGGTCCAAGCTATTGAATATGCTAAAAAGAACAGTAAGCAGCTATTTTTTATTAAAATGCCGTAGCTGCGTGTGTCAAATATGACTCATTAAATGACTCCCGCCTCCTGGTGGTAGAGGGCGCTAGTGATCCTTCTTGCGACTACTCGGCTGCAGAAGAAGTGACAACAAGCAGCAAGAGTGAGCAGCGATCCTTTATTTTTTCCTCTCGCTTGCACTTTTAACATGGAGGATTACATATCTAAAATAAAACAGTTTTCTAAACTGGACTTTCAATGGAAGCAGGAGGTAATAAAGGAAGATCTCCATCGAGACAGAGGCTTTTAAAAGTGAAGAAAGATAAGGAAGACTTCTATAAACAAGTTATCGATGCTTTTGATCAGAAGGAGCTGCGCATGGACTTCATTTATAAGTAAAGGTAAGACCATGATAACATTTTACTTTATTAAATGTGCTTTTCAGGATGGTATCCTTACATCACACTCAAATTTTTAAGCGCAGGCCTAAATTTACTGCATGCCTTTGGTAAGCGCCGGAGTGACAAGAGGTTTTAAAATAATTGGCACATGGTTACTTTTACTGCATGCCTTTGGTAAGTGCCGGAGTGAAAAGAGGTTTTAAATGAATTAGCGCCCCGGCGGCAATTCAAGGAAGTACAGTATGTGCTGTGTTTCCACAAGCACAAGTCCAACTGGGCCTGATCTTTTGAAAGCAGCAACTGGAAGTCAGCACAGGGCGCAGGTGTGCCTAACGACCTGTCGCCACTGTGCTTCCTCGCCGTGACCCCGTTTCATGTCTCACTAGGTCACTTTGCACCTCGTTGGATCGGCACGGCGCAAAATGAGGGATCAGGTGGCAGCGTTTCCTGCGCCCTTCTCCCGCCGCGCCTCTGCCTCCAGTTCCTGGCTGCTGCTTTACATGCCGCTGACTCAGCATCATCAGCTACCTCTTTTCTCACCCGCCGCACATTTCTCAACACAGGATGCACGCAGCTTCTCCAAAGAAGGCAACGTTGCACATTCAAGTGTTTTTGGGTTTTTTTTCCGCCGCCCAAATTCTATTTCCCCACCTTTAACGCCTACATTTGAATGCATGCGGTTTAAACCCCATGCACCTCTTTTGTCTTTTCCAACGGCGTGGCGAAGTGCACAGCATTTTAAAAGAAGAGAACACATTATCAGCAATTCTTAAAACACAAAGAAGAGGCAGCGTAGATTGAGATCAAATCTGTTTCCTTGTTTGGAAATAGAAATTGTGCACACTTGCTAAGAATGTTTGCATGGTTATTGTTTTAAACTTGATGACAACTGTATAATTTACCACTGTGTCACATGGCCTTTCCTTTTAACAACACTCCGTAAACGTTTGGGAACTGAGGAGACACATTTTGAAGCTTTTCAGGTGGAATTATTTCCCATTCTTGCTTGATGTACAGCTTAAGTCAGGGGTGTCCAAAGTGCGGCCCGGGGGCCATTTGAGGCCTGCGGGTTATTTTTTAACGGCCCCACGGCACATTTTAAGAATACAATTGAAAAAAATTAAAACATAAAAATTGGTATAAAAGAGCAAACAGGTGAAATGTAACAAGAAATTGTTGCAATGCTTACTCTTAATAACACAAAGCTGCCATGCAGGCTGTTTCTTTCTTTAAAACATAATAATGAATCAAAATCAATGTCATTTTGAATTATTGACCTATTCAAGGCTCCCATTACTTCACATTGAAATATTTTTTGGGGGAAAATGTTGCACATTTTGTGTTTTGCCATATAAAAAAACTGAGCACATATGCGGCCCTCTCCAAGGTTTCTCATAGTCATCATTGTCGACGTCCCGCTGGGGTGAGTTTTTCCTTGCCCTTATGTGGGCTCTACCGAGGATGTCGTTGTGGTTTGTGCAGCCCTTTGAGACACTTGTGATTTAGGGTTATATAAATAAACACACATTGTGGTGAAGAAGGAGCTGAGCCGGAAGGCAAAGCTCTCAATTTACCGGTCGATCTACGTTCCCATCCTCACCTATGGTCATGAGCTTTGGGTCATGACCGAAAGGATAAAATCACGGGTACAAGCGGCCGAAATGTGAAGTAAAGTGAATTATATTTATATAGCGTTTTTCTCTAGTGACTCAAAGCGCTTTACATAGTGAAACACAATATTTAAGTTACATTTAAACCAGTGCGGGTGGCACTGGGAGCAGGTGGGTAAAGTGTCTTGACCAAGGACACAACGGCAGTGACTAGGATGGTGGAAGCGGGAATCGAACCTGCAACCCTCAAGTTGCTGGCACGGCCACTCTACCAACCGAGCTATGCCGAGTTTTGGTCTCTCCCTTAGAGATAGGGTGAGAAGCTCTGCCATCCGGGAGGAGCTCAAAGTAAAGCCGCTGCTCCTTCACATGGAGAGGAGCCAGATGAGGTGGTTCGGGCATCTGGTCAGGATGCCACCCAAACGCCTCCCGAGGGAGGTGTTTAGGGCACGTCCAACCGGTAGGAGGCCACGGGGAAGACCCGGGACACGTTGGGAAGACTGGGAACGCCTCGGGACCCCCCGAGAAGAGCTAGACAAAGTGGCTAGGGAGAGGGAAGTCTGGGCATCCCTGCTTAGGCTGCTACCCCCACGACCCGACCTGGGATAAGCGGAAGATGGATGGATGGATAAAAGAACATTGACTGATTGACTGAATAAATACATTTATAAAGGATTTTTGAATTGTTGCTATTTTTAGAATATTTAAAAAAAATCTCATGTACCCCTATTTGAGAACCACTGTTCTAGTCTAGACCCAAGACTCACCATTCAGAACTGCATTGAGAAAAGTCTGGATTTTAAGGCAGCCATTAGCTACATTACATTACACCTCCCTGTTCATTATCGGCGGAACAAAGAGCAAGAGAAAAGGGGTAGACATTATTTACTTGCCGAAAGCTTGCCCCCCACGTCACAAAACAATACACGAGCCGAGTGGAACGACATTTGTATGAAAACCGCTGACAGGCTTGAGTCTTTCATTTCCCTACGGAGGTACTGCATGGGTGCTGTATTCCACTGTCACTAGCGGCCGAATAAGGGCACCGGTGACTAATTACCTGCGGTAACTAATTACCTGCGGTGACTAACTACCTGCGGTGACTAATTACCTGCGGTAACTAATTACCTGCGGTGACTAACTACCTGCGGTGACTAACTACCTGCGGTGACTAATTACCTGCGGTGACTAACTACCTGCGGTGACTAATTACCTGCGGTGACTAACTACCTGCGGTGACTAATTACCTGCGGTAACTAATTACCTGCGGTGACTAACTACCTGCGGTGACTAATTACCTGCGGTGACTAATTACCTGCGGTGACTAACTACCTGCGGTGACTAACTACCTGCGGTGACTAATTACCTGCGGTGACTAATTACCTGCGGTGACTAATTACCTGCGGTGACTAACTACCTGCGGTGACTAACTACCTGCGGTGACTAACTACCTGCGGTGACTAATTACCTGCGGTGACTAACTACCTGCGGTAACTAATTACCTGCGGTGACTAACTACCTGCGGTGACTAACTACCTGCGGTGACTAATTACCTGCGGTGACTAACTACCTGCGGTGACTAATTACCTGCGGTGACTAATTACCTGCGGTGACTAACTACCTGCGGTGACTAATTACCTGCGGTGACTAATTACCTGCGGTGACTAACTACCTGCGGTGACTAATTACCTGCGGTGACTAATTACCTGCGGTAACTAATTACCTGCGGTGACTAACTACCTGCGGTAACTAATTACCTGCGGTGACTAACTACCTGCGGTGACTAATTACCTGCGGTAACTAATTACCTGCGGTGACTAATTACCTGTGAAATGTTGCAGCGCCGTCCCTTGCACCCAAAGACTCAGCACTTGCTGCACCGACAGATTGACCGAGTAATCCCGGTTTGTTGACATGTTTGTGGCGCCGCCGCCCGGGTTCGCAGCCTCGGGTTGTTGAGCACCGGACTAGGCTGGAAAGACGTGGCTGGCATGTGGGCTGCGAAGCGGCTCTGCGCCTCTCTCTACCGGTGCCTCTGCTGGGTGTCCGTCTTCACGCCGCTAGCTGGCGGCTTCATCCTCGGCCGTGCTGGTGTCGGCGTGGAGGCCATGATGGGGATGGCAGCCGGAGGACAGACAGTCACACACCGTCCTGCATTGACTGCCACGCTGCGTCACTCTTAAAGACACAGGCACCATTTTTAAGAGCGGTGAAAATAAAAGAACATATCCCATATTAAATCAGATTTTTTTTTTTATAAGAAACAAAAAAGTGCGATGACAAACGGATTTAGGCTCCGTAAAGTTGCTTTTTCCTAACTACGACCGAGCACTAGTTATACTATACTAGTTATACTCTCAGGTCTAAGGATAGAGTCCGTTTTGTCCGAGGCTCCGTTAACGCAGCACAGTATTCTTCAAAAGCAGGGGTCGGCAACCCGAGGCTCTGGAGCCGCATGCTGCTCTTTAGCGCCGCCCTAGTGGCTCTCTGGAGCTCTTTCAAAAATACATGAAGAATGGAAATGATGAGGGGAAACATTTTTTTTTTTAATTTGGGTTCTGTAGGAGGACAAACATGACACAAACCTCCATAATTGTTATAAAGCACACTGTTTATATTAAACATGCTTCACTGATTCGAGTATTTGGCGAGCAACGTTTTGTCCTACTAATTTTGGCAGTCCTTGAACTCACCAAGGTTTGTTTACATCAGGGGTCACCAACGCGGTGCCCGCGGGCACCAGGTCGCCCGTGAGGACCAGATGAGTTGCCCGCTGGCCTGTTCTAAAAATAGCTCAAATAGCAGCACTTACCAGTGAGCTGCCTCTATTTTAAAAATGGTATTTATTTACTAGCAAGCTGGTCTCGCTTTGCTCGACATTTTTAATTCTAAGAGGGACAAAACTCAAATAGAATTTGAAAATCCAAGAAAATATTTTAAAGACTTGGTCTTCACTTGTTTAAATAAATTCATTTTTTTTTTTACTTTGCTTCTAACAACTTTCAGAAAGACAATTTTAGAGAAAAAATAGAACCTTAGAAATGATTTCAGGAGTTTTAAACACATATACCTTTTTACCTTTTAAATTCCTTCCTCTTCTTTCCTGACAATTTAAATCAATGTTCAAGTATTATTTTTTTTATTGTAAAGAATAATAAATACATTTGAATCAAATTCTTCATTTTAGCTTCTGTTTTTTCGACGAAAAATATTTGTGAAATATTTCTTCAAACTTATGATTAAAATTCTAAAAAAATATTCCGGCAAATCTAGAAAATCTGTAAAGTAAAATTTAAATCTCATATCAAAGTCTTTTGAATTTCTTTTAAAATTTTTGTTCTGGAAAACCTAGAAAAAATAATGATTTGTCTTTATTAGAAATATAGTTTGGTCCAATTTGTTATATATTCTAACAAAGTGCAGATTGGATTTTAACCCATTCAAAACATGTCATCAAAATTCCAAAATTAATCTTAATCAGGAAAATTTACGAATGATGTTCCCTAAATTCTTTTTAAATTTTTTTCAAAAAGATTTGAATTAGCTAGTTTTTCTCTTCATTGTTTTCGGTTGAATTTCGAATTTTAAAAGGTCGAAATTGAAGACAAACTATGTTTCAAAATGTAATTTTAATTTTTTTCGTGTCTTCTCCTCTTTTAAATTGTTTAATTAAGTTTTTTCCCCCCATCATTTATTCTTGACAGAAAACCTTCCGTAAAAGGAAAAAAAATGTACGACGGAATGACAGACAGAAATATACATTTTTATATATATTTATCTAGATTTATGTATTAAAAATGTAAATTGAGCAAATTGGCTATTTCTGGCAATTTATTGAAGTGTGTATCAAACTGGTAGCCCTTGGCATTAATCAGTACCCAAGAAGTAGCTCTTGCTTTCAAAAAGGTTGGTGTCCCCTGTTATAAAGACATATCCCAAATTAAATCAGATTTTTTTAAAATGAGAAACACAAAAGTACGATGACAACCTCGATGACAAACTTTTGTTCTCTGCCCCCCTCTCCCCCCACGAGGTAGCATCTCTATCTATCGGGAGGGCATTCCAGAGTACTGGAGCCCCAATATAATTTTCTACTGCTTGTCCCTTTTGGGGTTTGCGGGGGGTGCTGGAGCCTATCTCAGCATACATTCAGGCGGAAGACGGAGTACACCCTGGACAAGTTGCCACCTCATCGCAGCCTGGAGCATAATAATGCTGACAAACATTTTTCTTCAAAACGAGTTTTGAAGAAAAAACAAATATTTTTGAAAAATGTATCTCCATTCAAAAAAAAATAATTAGAAATGATGATTTTTATATATGTCTCATTTCTGAATTCTACATTAGGAGAGCTAGCGCCGTATAATTCAGAAATGAGACATATATAAAAATCATCCTATAATATTTCAAGCATTTCACAAGTTATACCATTGGTCTGTATGTGATTTTTTTCATTTATTTTGAATTGAGATACATGTTTCAAAGAGCATTTTTTTTCTTCAAAACTTTATTGCAACAACTTCACATACCGAACAAACACCATCGTTCAGAACAGCAACACAATGTCATGCAATAATGTATTTAATATAAGTTGTATTTTCTTCGAGTCACTGCAAGGTAATATTCAGATACACCGTGACAAAAAGAACGCTTTTGTTGAATAATTTGAGCAGAATTTAGGTGGGAACCTCTTTTCATGGCCGCTGTTGTGCCGGGATTGTAAATAAAGGGGAACTTCCGCCCGCATTCCAGACTGTCACCAGAACTTACTTGCCGCTGCCGTCTTATTTTTATCTACAGGTCAGTCATTACCAATATCATCTCTTAAAGCCATTTAATACGCGCAGAGTCGTTGGTGAAAATGTAATTATGTTGTACCTTTTCTCCGTTAACTGACAGAACTTTGAACAGCGTTTCAGGCTGCCGTTTCGCGGCATTTTTAGGTTCGTTAGCCCTCAAGTCTGTCTTCAAGGCACGCCAATTGAGTCAGCCATGCGATTTCATGGCATTTACTTGTTTTATTAGCCCTCAAGTCTGTCTTCAAGGCACGCCAATTGAGTCAGCCATGCGATTTCATGGCATTTACTTGTTTTATTAGCCCTCAAGTATGTCTTAAAGGCACGCCAATTGAGTCAGACATGCGATTTCATGGCATTTACGGGTTTTATTAGCCCTCAAGTATGTCTTCAAGGCACGCCAATTGAGTCAGCCATGCCATTTCATGTTCTTTTTGGGTTTTGTTAGCCCTCAAGTCTGTCTTCAAGGCACGCCAATTGAGTCAGCCAGGCCATTTCATGTTCTTTTTGGGTTTTGTTAGCCCTCAAGTCTGTCATAAAGGGGAACATTATCACAATCTCAAAAGGGGTAAAACCAATAAAAATCAGTTCCGACAAATGAGACAGCCATGCCTTTACGGGTTTTGTTAGCCCTCAACTCTGTCTTATAGGCACGCCAATTGAGTCAGCCACGCCATTTCACGGCCTTTTTTTTGCACTTTGTTAGCCCTCAACCTTGTCTTGTAGGCAAGACAGTTGAGCGTGTCATATATTAAAGTGATCTAGACCAGTGGTTCTCAACCTTTTTTCAGTGATGTACCCCCTGTCAACATTTTTTGAAATTCCAGTACCCTCTAATAAGAGCAAAGTATTTTTGGTTGAAAAAAAGAGATAAAGAAGTAAAATACAACACTATGTCATCAGTTTCTGATTTATTAAATTGTATAACAGTGCAAAATATTGCTCATTTGTAGTGTTTTTTGTTGAACTATTTGGAAAAAAGATATAAACAAACTAAAAACTTGTTGAAAAATAAACAAGTGATTCAATTATAAATAAAGATTTCTACACATAGAAGTAATCCATCCATCCATCCATCCATTTTATACCGCAGTCGCAGGGGGCGCTGGAGCCTATCTCAGCTACAATCGGGCGGAAGACGGGGTACACCCTGGACAAGTCGCCACCTCATCGCAGACATAGAAGTAATCATCAACTTAAAGTGCCCTCTTTGGGGATTGTAATAGAGATCCATCTGGATTCATCAACTTACTTCTAAACATTTCTTCACAAAAAAGAAATATTTAACATCAATATTTATGGAACATGTCCACAAAAAATCTAGCTGTCAACACTGAATATTGCATTGTTGTATTTCTTTTCACACTTTATGAACTTACATTCATATTTTGTTGAAGTATTATTCAAGAAATATATTTATAAAGGGTTTTTGAATTGTTGATATTTTTAGAATATTAAAAAAAAATGTCACGAACCCCTTGGCATACCTTCAAGTACCCCCACTTGAGAACCACTGATCTAGAATGTTATGTCCTGCACACATACTCAATAAGTAATCGCAATAAAAAGAAATAAATACATAATAATTGGTGAAGTAAGTTATATATCATATGAGGAGATAAGTAAGATTATTTTGAGAATGAATGAATGGATGAAATACATTCAGAATGTTTATCATGGTTCTTTTTCTTTGTACTTTGTAAACACTTTAAGTTTGCGGACTTTTTTGAAGTGGATCATATTAGTACATTGTTTGATTGCTTTGCTCAATCCATTCCATCATTTAATTCCACATACTGATACACTGAAGGACTTAAAGGCCTACTGAAAGCCACTACTAGCCACCACACCGTCTGATAGTTTATATATCAATGATGAAATATTAACATTGCAACACATGCCAATACGGCCGCTTTACTTTACTAAATTGCAATTTGAAATCTCGCGCGGAAGCATCATGGTAAAACGTCGCGGTATGATGACGCGTGCGCGGGACGTCACGCATTGTAGAGGACATTTTGGTCCAGCGCCGTTCACAGCTATAAGTCTTCTCTTTTGTTCGCATAATTACACAGTATTCTGGACATCTGTGTTGCTGAATCTTTTGCAATTTGTTCAATGAATAATGGAGACGTCAAAGAAGAAAGATGTAGGTGGGAAGTGGTGTATTGCGGCTGCCTTTAGCACCACAAACATAGCCGGTGTTTCCTTGTTTACATTCCCGAAAGATGAGGGTGAAGCTTTACTATGGAACAGAGCGGTCAAGCGAACATGGTTCCCTACCACATGTAAACCGGCAGGTTTCGGTGAGAAAATGGTGGTAATAAATGGTAAATGGGTTGTACTTGTATAGCGCTTTTCTACCCCTTTTTAAAGGCCTACTGAAACCCACTATGTACTACCCACCACGCAGTTTATATATCAATGATGAAATATTAACATTGCAACACATGCCGATACGGCCTTTTTAGTTTACCAAATTACAATAAGTCTGCTCTTACCTTAGACATGAGTGGAGAGCTTGCGTCGTTCCTCCTGCACCTGTCAAAGAGGCAGCTGCTGACTCTCTTGCCTCCTCACACCGGCCGCCCCCGACCGTTGGACGCTTTCAACGTGGAGGAAGCATCGGCTGCCTTCGCCTCGTCGAGAAACGTGGCTTCCCTCAGAGACACTGGCGGTCACCACACCCGTGGCCACACCCCTCCGACCTTCAGGTTGTACAGGTACGACCATATAGTCTCACTAAAACACTAGTAACACAATAAGCAGATAAGGGATTTTCCAGAATTATCTTAGTAAATTTGTGTAATATCTGAATCGCTCTTCTGTGTAGTTTAAAAAAAAAAACAAAAAAAAAATTTTTTTTTTTTTTAGTCCTTCACTCTCACTTTCCTCATCCACGAATCTTTCATCCTCACTCAAATTAATGGGGAATTCGTCTGCTACTTCCGGTACAGGCAAGGCTTTTTTATTAGCGACCAAAAGTTGCGAACTTTATCGTGGATGTTCTCTACTAAATCCTTTCAGCAAAAATATGGGAATATGGCCAAATGACGAAGTATGACACATAGAATGGAGCTGCTATCCCCGTTTAAATAAGAACATCTCAGTTCAGTAGGCCTTTAAGTGTTGTACATGCGTACAAATGTTTTAAATGACATTTTTCTCTAAGATTATATTTCTCCCCCTTTTTTTTTTTTTTTGAGAAGAATTGTTGTATATTTTTGGGTAGCAGGTTATAGTTTGCTTTGTGTATAATTTTAGCTGTTTGCAAATGCACTATGTCGTGGAATTTCAGTATCTTTGATTCAATAAAAATATGTCGTATTACGCAGGTTGGTGCTAACACACAACATTGTCGCCAAGTAGTATCTGCGATAAATAATTATTTGAAGCTAAATGAATCTAGCCCATGTAGCATATTACTTTTATCTATAGGGATTTATATTCAAATGTATGTCCTCTGTGAGTAAATTGCTTCTTTAAAGTACAGCGCTATAGTGTATATATTTGATTTTGATTTAGATTTTTGTAAGCTGGTTCCCACGACAACCCACTAGTTTTCCACAAACTCAATACGGTTACAAGTAAGAGCATATAGTTATAACTACACAATACAGAAACAAATAAAAACATCAATGAACAAACAAGCAAACAATTTACAGTCACAGAATAATAATTACTTAACGGTAGGGGTGTAACGGTACACTCAATTTTCGGTTCGGTACGTTCTTCGGTTTAGTGGTCAAGGTTCGGTTCATTTTCGGTACAGTAAGAAAACAACAAAATATACATTTTTTGGGTTATTTATTTACCACATTTGTAAACAATGGGATAACATACATATACACACAGGGTCCATTGCCAAGGTTAATGTGGTCAACATACAGTATATAAAATAAAAACTTAAGATAAGGCTCAGAATGATTTCTTAACAAAACCTTTCTACTTATACGGTGTGTTTTTTAATTGATTGATTGATGGAGACTTTTATTAGTAGATTGCACAGTACAGTACATATTTCGTACAATTGACCACTGAATGCAAACACCCCAATAAGTTTTTCAACTTGTTTAAGTTGAAGTCCACGTTCATCGGGCCATCGAAGCGTTTCTGGGTGTTGTTGATAAATAGCTTTGGCTTTGCACAGTAGAGTTATAACTAGCACTTACAGATGTAGTGACCAACTGTAGTTACTGACAGAGGTTTTCTGAAGAGTTCCTGAGCCCATGTGGTGATGTCCTTTACACACTGCAGTACCGCCTGAAGGATCGAAGGTCACGGGAATTCAATGTTGGTTTTCGGCTTACTTGCAGTGATTTCTCCGGTTTTTCTGAACCTTTGACGATTTTACAGACTTTAGATGGTGAAATTCCCTAAATTCCTTGCAATAGCTGGTCGAGAAATGTTGTTCTTAAACAATTTGCTCGGGCATTTGTTCACAAAGTGGTGACCCTTGCCCCATCCTTGTTTGTGAATGACTGAGCATTTCATAGAAGCTGCTTTTATACCCAATCATGGCACCCACCTGTTCCAATCAGCCTGTTCACCTGTGGGATGTTCCAAATAGAATAGAAGAATACAAAAAAAGGACTTTATTGTCATTATATTTGTATGATAGAGATTAAGGACTCCAACTTAAGGTGCAGTAGTGGGAACAAATATGGGGTAAAATAAATTACTCAAGCTAATAAAGAAAAAAACTAACAATTGAAATAAACAGACTACTATCCGATAAAATTAATAAGCAATCCTGTATAATATACAAAACACTATAGAAATACGAAATACTGTACAATATACAGAACAAGACAAGAGTACCGAAGTAATAAATAACAATCAGTGTTGGACGTATTGCACTGGAAGGGTAGTATTGCACAGTAGGGTGTTAGGGAGGGATATTGTATAGGGGTGAATTATTATTATAACTGAGTTATTATTATTATTATTATTATTATTACTACGAGTTGAGTTTATACAAATAGTAGGGTATTAGGGAGGGATATTGTATAGGGGTGAATTATTATTATAACTGAGTTATTATTATTTTTATTATTATTATTACTACGAGTTGAGTTTATACCAAAAAGTTCTATTTTGGTTTCATCTGACCACATGACATTCTCCCAATCCTCTGCTGTATCATCCATGTATCCATTTTGGTATAAACTCAACTGGTCGTGTTTGGAGGAAGAAGAATACTGAGTTGCATCCCAAGAACACCATACCTACTGTGAAGCATGGGGGTGGAAACATCATGCTTTGGGGCTGTTTTTCTGCTAAGGGGACAGGACGATTGATCCGTGTTAAGGAAAGAATGAATGGGGCCATGTATCCTGAGATTTGGAGCCAAAACCTCCTTCCATCAGTGAGAGCTTTGAATGCTTGACCAAATACTTATTTTCCACCATCATTTACAAATAAATTCTTTAAAATTCCTACAATGTGAATTCCTAGATTTTTTTTTCACATTCTGTCTCTCCCAGTTGAAGTGTACCTATGATGAAAATGACAGACCTCTGTCATCATTTGAAGTGGGAGAACTTGCACAATCGCTGGCTGACTAAATACTTTTTGGCCCCACTGTATGTCTATTTTTGCCTCATATTTGAATATACAGATGCACACATTGCTGTTCACAAATTGACAGGAGGTCTTGATGGGAAAACGGTTGCAGCAAACAGTTAAAGTGTGCAATGTTTGCAAAGCAAATGTCAACCTTTGTTTCCTGTGGAAACTTGACTCTTCCAACGTATTTGTTCACCGGAGCGTATTTGTCCTGTGTGATGTCAAGAGAAAAACATCTTTGGTCTTGGCTTAGAGCAAAGTTGACAGCATTTGTTTTGCCAAGCGACGGTCTCATATTGATCTGTTTCTAAACAATATCATTTGCATAAAAATGAAACACGTTAGATATACATTTTATACTTAATTGTATTTGAAATCAACTGTCATTATTGGGGTTGGGCACATTTCACATTTTAATTGATACTGTACACATGTTGCTGTACCTGGGAATCCACTGTAATGTTCGGTACTTTTAGTGTGTGTTGATGAATGCTAATTGTTAAAAAAAACAACTTAATTTCTTTGATTTATCATTTGCAAGTACTGTACCAGACTGCACACATTTGTGATCTTAAGACGTTAGATGGCAGTAGTGTATAGACCACTACCAGAAAGTAGTCTTTGCCGTTAAAGGGGCTGTTTGCAACTTGCTCACAGTTACATTTTGTAAAGGGGAACATTATCAGCAAACCTATGTAAGTGTCAATATATACCTTGATGTTGCAGAAAAAAGACCATATGTTTTTTTACCCGATTTCCGAATTCTAAAAGGGTGAATTTGGCGATTTAAACGCCTTTCAATTGTTCGCCTGTTGGAGCGATGACCTTTCACCCGTGACGTCACGTCGTGAAGCGACCCGCCATTTCCTCAAACACTTTACACACCAAGTCAAATCATCTCTGTTATTTTCCATTTTTTCGACTGTTTTCCATACCTTGGAGACATCATGTCTCGTCGGTGTGTTGTCGGAGGTGTAACAACACCATCAGGGACGGATTCAAGTTGACTTAGTGGAGTGTGCATCGATTAGCATGGCATGCTAATCGATGCTAACATGCTATTTAGGCTAGCTATATGTACATATTACATCGTTATGCCTCATAGAATGGATAGCAGGTCCATTCTATGTGTCATACTTCATCATTTCGCCATATTGCCATATTTTTGCTGAAAGGATTTAGTAGAGAACATCCACGATAAAGTTCGCAACTTTTGGTCGCTAATAAAAAAGCCTTGCTTGTACCGGAAGTAGCAGACGATGTGCGCGTGACGTCACAGATTGTAGGGCTCCTCACATCTGAACATTGTTTACAATCATGGCCACTAACAGCGAGAGCGATTCGGACCGAGAAAGCGATAATTTCATTATTAATTTGAGCGAGGATGAAAGATTCGTGGATGAGGAAAGTGAGAGTGAAGGACTAGAAAAAAAAGAATGACTATACAGTGGGAGCGATTCAGATGTTATTAGACAAATTTACTAGGATTATTCTGGAAAATCCCTTATCTACTTATTGTGTTACTAATGTTTGAGTGAGATTATATGGTCGTACCTGTACAACCTGAACGTCGGCCCCGCACCTTTCTTCAGCACCAGTCGACTGGTGGTGGCGATGCCCATCTCTGCCCTTCGCAAGGGAGCCTCTTCGAAACACGATCTTTCGAAATGATGGCTGCATAATACACTGTACTTTGTGTGTGTGGTCCAATCCAACCGTGTTCGCTTGACCGCTCTGTTCCATAGTAAAGCTTCACCCTCATCTGGACTGGCTCCTCATTATTTCTCAGACCTCATCCAAATTTACACTCCTGTGCGCGTTCTGAGGTCCGAGAGCCAAAGCTCTGGAACACTCTGCCCCTGCATGTTAGAACTGCTCCCACAGAGGAGTGTTTTAAGTCTCGTCTTAAGACCCACTTTTATACTTTGGCTTTTAACACTACGTAAGTTGTGTGGTCCTCTTGTGTTTTCTGTGTTGTTTTTTTATTTTTATTCAGTCATTGGTGGAGCTAAGGATATTTGAATATTGTTTTTAATATTGTTGTGCGGCATTTTGGAAACATTTATTTTGTTTAAATGTGCTATACAAATAAAGTGGATTGATTGGACTGAACTTACTTTACGTACTCAGTTATTGTGCGCTGCCGAACATGCTCCTCTGCTCGTAAAACCAGGCACGTCATGCCTGTTTGGAACCAGTGCTTTTCAAACAGGGTATAGTACCGATTTTGATTCATTGGTACCACTACACTAGTACCGGTATACTGTACAACCCTAGTCCGCATAATTAAAGTTCTGAACACTTCCGTGTGGCCCAGCTTCGATCCATTTTTGTTAGTTCGACTAACTAGCTTGTGGATGGCTACCAAAAGCACCTTATTGCAGTGAAACTTGTCCAAGGGACATGTCAGCAAACATTAACATTGCTGTATGTATACTTTTGACCCAGCGCATTTCCAGTAGAGCCATAATAAATTCATAAAATAACCAAACTTCATGAATTTTTTTTTTGTAACCAACAAGTATGTGGTCCAATCACTCTATCACAAAAATAAAAGTTGTTGTATAAATAATTGGACACTCAAGACAGCCATGACATGATGTTCTTTGCAAGTGTATGTAAACCTTTGACCAGGACTGTACAACTAGTTTTATGATTTTATGATTATATCGTTTTCGAATGAGTCGCTGCTCTTAGTCGGAAGTGTAAATGTAACGAATGTGTCTCGGAGAATCAGTGTTTATGCCTTGAAGCGTGGAGAAAAGTAATATAATGTTTTTTGGATGAGTTATGTAAGACGTCAACAAAAGCACCTTGAGGATTCTAGCGGGAACTCTCATTCAACCCTTCTTCGATTACGCTTGCACCTCCTGGTACCCCAGCACCTCCAAAACCCTCAAATCTAGACTCCAAACATCCCAGAAGAAGCTAATCCGGTTACTTTTAGACCTCCACCCCAGATCACACCTCAATCCAACCCACTTCTCCAAAGTGGGCTGGCTCAGGGTGGAGGACAGAGTCAAACAACTTGCACTGAGCCTAGTCTATAAAATCCGCTACACCTCCCTGATACCGAAGTACATGTCAAACTACTTCCCTAACGTAAATGACCGCCATAACCACAACACCAGGAGGAGCTCCACAAAGCACATTAAACCCAGATTCCGATCTAACAAAGGTCTTAACTCATTCTCTTTCTATGCCACATCAATGTGGAATGCACTCCCAACAGGTGTAAAAGTAAGTGCATCTCTATATTCCTTCAAAAGCGCTCTAAAACAACACCTCCAGGCAACTTCAACACTTTACTAATACCCTCCTCCATTCACATCCCATCTCCCCGGATTATAAACAACTCAAATGTACTTCTAATGTATATACTTGTTCTTATGTTATCTGAACTCACTATGTTCTCTGCTGGCTGTACATATCCTACTAAGTCACACCTACACTGTTTCAATGTCCACATTTCTCTGTTGATGCAATTGTTGATGACTGAAGTACTGATATCAACCAAAGCTCCTCATCCCACCCCCCGGATTGTAAATAATGTAAATAATTCAATGTATATACTATGATGATTAACTTGTGTGATGACTGTATTATGTTGATAGTATATATTTGTACCATGAATTGATGAAGGTGGACCCCGACTTAAACAAGTTGAAAAACTTATTGGGGTGTTACCATTTAGTGGTCAATTGTACGGAATATGTACTGTACTGTGCTATCTATCTATCAAAGTACTATCTATCTATCAATCTACTAATACAAGTATCAATCAATCAAACCTGTCCCTTCTTCACTACCAGTTTACGCCGCTAGATGGAGACATTGCATAGGAGTTCAACTTAACCCCTCCTTTCCTTCTGTTTTGAATTATTATTTTTTTGCTCTTTTTCAGGGAACAAACCGTCAGTTTCTGGCACTGAAATCCATCTTAATGTGATCGCTACCTGTAGCAGTGTTGTTTTTGTTTTTAAACCGTGCCCTGGCTTGACCTTATTATTATTCTGACATCGGGTTAGGTCATAGAGAAGTGTGTGTCACAGTGGTATGAACACACACACACACTGTGCCATGAGCAGCTGTGAGTTTTTCATGTTCTGCTCCACCTTCTGCATACTTGACTCAGCAGACTATGAATCCCTAGATGCCCGCTCAGATCCAGCATTCAAAGCCTTGCTCTTGCCGCATTATCCCCCCCCTTCCCATGTTTGCATGTGACACAAAGTGGCATTTGTATATAATGTACGATATATTATTATTTTATTTTATTTCTTTTTTCTACAAGCCAAACTGCTGATATTTATAACGATGGCCTATTTATGTAAAAAAAAAAAAAAAAGGTTCCTCCTGTAAATAATCAACTGTCAGTTGAAATAAAGATCTTTTAGTATGAGGGGTGTTGCCTTATGTCACAGGTGTCCGACTCAAGGCCCGTGGACCAGACCTAGATCTACTGTACCGGCCAAAAGTACCATGGTCCGGGCGCATGCCGATGCACACCACTCCGGCTGCAGCAGGCATTTGCAGACAAACTGCAATCTGCACACCTGTCATAAGCCAGTGCAGACCTTCGTTCCGGGCCAGAACGTAATCATCTGTTCCTGTACCATAAGCGATCATTGAGCTCTATACACACTTGTGCTCTCTAGTGTCTTCCTTGTCGTCCTTCCCGCAGTCTGCCTTGGTTCCGCGTTACGAGCTGTGTGTCTCGTCTTCCCCGCGTTCCTTCTGCTTCCCTGACTGCCTCTCGGATCTCGACATCCCGCCTAGACACAGACCTTCTACGGCTCGGCTATGGCCCCGGACTTCCTGCTTGTCTCCCGGACCTATGAGCCCGCCCTGACCCTTCTGGACTTGCCTCTCGCTCAACATTCACGGTAACACTCAACAGTTGATTCCAACACATAGTCACACACCGTACACTTTTGGATTTAGTCACACTGCATTTTCTACTTTATTAATATTATTGTTTGTTATTATATGTATGTATATTTATATAGTTTCATTCAATGTGTTTTCCCGTATTTTCATGACTATTTACATTGTAGATTGTCACATCAAAACTATGAATGAACACATGGAGTTATGTACTTAACAAAACCAGGTTTTATATTCTAGTTCCTTCAAAATAGCCACACTTTTGCTCTGATTACCGCTTTGCACACTCTTTGCATTCTCTCCATGGGCTTCAAGAGGTAGTCACCTGAAATGGTTTTCACTTCACAGGCGTGCTTGGTATTGTGGTTTTAGTAAAACATCTAACGTGCTAACTTAAGCATGCTAACAGCGTGTGTCAAGTATTACTCTACACGATATTGCCAAAAGTATTTGGCCTCTCGCATATGAACCTAAAGTGCCATCCCATGGAATTGTCTAGAATGTTCTGGAGTTCCTTTCACTGGAACTAAGGGGCCAAGCCCAACTCCTATGAAACAACCCCACACCATAATTCCTCCTCCACCAAATTTCACACTCGGCACAATGCAGTCCGAAATGTAGCGTTCTCCTGGCAACCTCCAAACCCAGACTGGTCCATCAGATTTCCAGATGGAAAAGTGTGATTCATCCGTCCAGAGAAGGCGTGTCCACTGCTCTAGAGTCCAGTGGTGATGTCCTTTACACTACTGCATGCCACATTTTTGCATTGGACTCGGTGATGCATGGCTTAGATGCAGCTGCTCGGCCATGGAAACCCATTCCATGAAGCTCTCTGCGTACTGTACGTGGGCTAATTGGAATGTTACATGAAGTTTGGAGCTCTGTAGCAACTGACTGTGGAGAAAGTCTTTGCACTATGCGCTTCGGCATCCGCTGACCCAGAATCTGATCCGGGCAGCGGATCATAACACTTTAAACTCCACTGTTACATTAAAGGCCTACTGAAAGCCACTACTACCCACCACGCAGCCTGATAGTTTATATATCAATGATGAAATATTAACATTGCAACACATGCCAATACTGCCTTTTTAGTTTACTAAATTGCAAATTTAAATTTTGCGCCGAAGTATCCTGCTGAAACGTCTCGGCATGATGACGCGTGCGCGTGACATCACGCATTGTAGAGGACATTTTGTTCCAGCACCGTTCCCAGCCATAAGTCGTCTCTTTTCATCGCATAATTCCACAGTATTCTGGACATCTGTGTTGCTGAATCTTTTGCAATGTTTTCAATTAATAATGGAGACGTCAAAGAAGAAAGATGTAGGTGGGAAGCGGTGTATTGCGGCCACCTTTAGCAACACAAACACAGCCGGTGTTTCCTTGTTTACATTCCCGAAAGATGACGGTGAAGCTTTACTATGGAACAGAGCGGTCAAGCGAACATGGTTCCCTACCACATGTCAACAGGTTTCGGTGAGAAAATGGTGGTAATAAGTCGGCTCTTACTGTAGACATGAGCGGAGAGCTTGCGTCGTTCCTCCTGCACCTGGCAAAGAGGCAGCTGCGGACTCTCTTGCCTCTGCCCACCGGCCGCCCCCGGCCTTCGGACGCTTCCACCGTGGAGTAGGGAAAAAAAAAAAAAATCTCAGCCCGGCCCCAACGGCTGCTTTTGCCTCGTTAGGAAACGTGGCTTCCCTCGGAGACACTGGCGGTCACCACACCCGTGGCCACACCCCTCCGACTTTCAGCTTGTACAGGTAGGACCATATAATCTCACTAAAACACTAGTAACACAATAAGCAGATAAGGGATTTTCCAGAATTATCCTAGTAGATGTGTCTAATAACAGCTGAATCGTTTTGTCGTCTAGTTTTTTTCTTCTAGTCCAGGGGTCGGGAACCTTTTTGGCTGAGAGAGCCAAGAAACCAAATATTTTAAAATGTATTTCCGGAAGAGCCATATAATATTTTTTTTAACACTGAACACAACTAAACACGTGCATTTTTAAGTAAGACCAACATTTTTAGAGTATAATAGGTCTCTTATTCTTTGTAATAACGTTGTTATTCTGAAGCTAACTGTGGATGGGGGCGTGGCCTGCGGGCCTGCAGTGAAGCGGGGTGTTGCCAGGATCGGCCTCCAAATCAGCGACAGGTGCGTAGCTGGCCCACCTGGGCCTTGTTACCTAATCACCTGTCACTCTGTTATAAGCAGCAGCCAGGAGGAGGGACGGAGTAGAGGCTGGAGTCAGAGCGCGAGCGAGAATGAAAGAGAAAACGACAATTGCTGGAAAGAAACTGAGAAACTTGTTGAAAAATTTAACAATATTGTAGCCCTGAAACAGGCTCTCATGTCGGTGCTTGGTGGTCTGAAGAACATCCAGGAGGGCAAGCCCCACACTAACCGATAATAAATAAATAACTTCTTACCATTAACGCAACTTCTTGAACAGGTGCGGTAGAACACGGATGGATGGATTAAAAATGCATGAGGATGTTTTATATTTTGAACGTTATTTTTAATACTGTGATTACAAGTGGAATTATTCATTACTTATCGTGTCAAGCAATGTCAGCTCAGATTTATCCGAGAGCCAGATGCAGTCATCAAAAGAGCCACATCTGGCTCGCGAGCCATAGGTTCCTTACCCTCTGTTCTAGTCCTTCACTCTCACTTTCCTCATCCAGAAATATTTCATCCTCGCTCAAATTAATGGGGAAATCGTCGCTTTCTCGGTCCGAATCTTTCTCGCTGCTGGTGGCCATGATTGTAAACAATGTTCAGATGTGAGGAGCTCCACAACCCGTGATGTCACGCGCACATCGTCTGCTACTTCCGGTACAGGCAGGGCTTTTTTATTAGTGACCAAAAGTTGCGAACTTTATCGTGGATGTTCTCTACTAAATCCTTGCAGCAAAAATATCGGGAAATGATGAAGTATGACACATAGAATGGAGCTGCTATCCCCGTTTAAATAAGAACATCTCATTTCAGTAGCATTTTAAAATGAGACTTGTTTTTAACACTTTGAAGACTGAGACCCTTTTGGGTCCTTAGGACCTTTTAAGGTTCACCAAACCTGAGGGGAGCCCTAATAGTTTTGAAAATGAAAAAACACCAAAAGGCCCTCAGTTTGCACACTCCTGATCGAACTGAATTCATTAATTTGCAAGAAGCCCCGCCCCCTTTGGCGCCGTTCCTCTCACTTTTTTAGTAGTCCGTGCTACCTGGCGCCCTTCAAGACGTACCATATTTAGACCAAGTGAAAAGTTGGGCTTTGTCTTTACGCGGCTGAAGGAAGTGGAATGTTTCCATTTGGTGGCACGGCCCCCAAAAAAAGACAAAAAAAGGCCTTCGGTGTCCGTGATCCCACCTTCAACATGTTGATTACACCCCCGGACTCCAAGACGGACCAAGACACAATCCCCAACCAGACCCCATTGTCCTCGCCTGGCATTTTCTTTGACCAGGGTTATTCACAACCCTTTTTAGCAACGTGATGATTTTGTTATTATAACTCTATTCATCATTAATCATCACCGCTGAGCGTTTTATTGAACAAGACTCCTGTTTTGTTTTTGTTATTTTGGTCTTCAATGATGTGTGATGGCAGTTTCAGGCCAGGCTGAACACAAGCGATAAGAGGTCAGAGACCGCCAGGAAGTGTTTCATAAGAGGCTAACGGACTGCAGCTCAGGTATTTATGAGTGTTTGAGAACCTGCACCATCCTCACACATCTCACTAAAAGACAATAATCATCAAGAAACAAACCCAAAACCAGTGAAGTTGTGTAAATGGTAAATAAAACTGTTCAACCTATATTCAATTGAATAGACTGCAAAGATAAGATATTTAACGGACAAACTGGAAAAATTTTATTTTTTTGCAAGTATTAGCTCATTTGGAATTTGATGCCTGCAACATGATTCAAAAAAGCTGGCACAAGTGGCAAAAAAGACGGAAAAAGTTGTTGGGTGCTCATCAAACACTTATTTGGAACATCCCACAGGTGAACAGGCTGATTGGGAACAAGCGGGTGCCATGATTGGGTATAAAATGCGCATTTCCATGTCATTCACAAACAAGGACGGGGCGAGGGTCACCGCTTTGTGAACAAATGTGTGAGCAAATTGTTGAAGAACAACATTTCTCAACCAGCTATTGCAAGGAATTTAGGGACTTCACCATCTACGGTCCGTGATATCATCAAAAGGTTCGGAGAATCTGGAGAAATCACTGCACGTAAGCGAGGATATTACAAACCTTCGATCCCTCAGGCGGTACTGCATCAAAAAGCGACATCAGTGTGTAAAGGATATCATCACATGGGCTCAGGAACACTTCATGAAACCACTGTCAGTAACTAAAGTTGGTCGCTGCATCTGTAAATGCAAGTTAAAACTCTACAATGCAAAGCCAAAGCTATTTATCAACAACACCCAGAAACGCCGCCGGCTTCGCTGTATGATTATGTAAAAACTAAAGGGAAAAAAAAGAGTGAACAAGAATGTCAAACCGTAAAAAGGCGGGGATCTACTGAAGAAAACACTCATCAAAAATATAAACGCGACCCTTTTGGTTTTGTGCCCCTTTTTTTCGGGAGCTGAACTCCAAAATATCTCAATCAATCAAAGTTTATTCATACATCCCTAAATCACAAGGACCTCAAATGGCTGCACATCTCAAACTTTTTCTATTCCATTTCTATCTTTATATTGTCGACCGTGCTTAAAAAAAAATTAAAAAAAATAAAAATTAGCATGCTAACAGTTAGCATGCAACGTTGACACTAATGTTTTTCTTTTTGCTGAGACTGGCATGTCAAGATGTAACGAGAGTACGCCGTTTTGGAAGAAATCGCATGCAATTGCCGAAAAGGGAGAGCCAGACTGAAACCCTACATTTATACGTACGACTCCAAAACGTGCTTAAAAAGCTAACAGTTAGCATTTTTCAAGTACTGCATTTTTATGACACAGACGTGTACACCAAATTATGACTTGGAGGTTTTTACCTGCAAAGTTAGCTAAATTATAAAAAAACTAACATGCTAACTTATTCATGCTAACAGTTAGCATGCAACGTTGACATTAATGTTCTCTTTTGCTGCGATAATCCCAGGTGTGGCATGTCAAGATGTAACGAGACTACGCCGTTTCGGGAGAAATCGCGTGCGATTGCCGAAAAGGGAAAGCCAGACTGAAACCCTAAATTTATACGTACGACTCCAAAACGTGCTTAAAAAGCCAAAAGTTAGCATTTTTTAAGAGATAATCTTGAGATATGCTGAGATAATCACATGTGTGGCAGTTGAAAGCTTGTGTCAAGTACCAAACTTTAGGACTAAAAGGTTTAGCCCTGCACAGTTAGCAAAAAAGCTTGAAATATTTGCATGTTAAAATATTAACTGTTAACATTTCAACAGTTAGCATGTGTCAAGTATTTTATTATTTTTTTTTTTTCAAAGGTTTATTTATAAATTTCAACAATTACAAACAGTAAGTCAAACAACAATATAAAACATTATAAAACATTATGAAAACAGAACAAAACCGCGCCAGGGGGTTGTAAGTTCAAAATAATAAAAATAGAATACAAAAATATATATATAATAAACAAAATGCAAAGCCGTAGGCTTATTCAGATTCATCAAACAACTTAAATGTGGAACACAGCATCATCGTTTTCACAGCTTTTTTGTTGTTAGAGGTAGAGAGCGTTTTAATGTAAAGTTCCAGATCTTTTTTAAAGGCACAAAAGATAGGTCGGGTATTAAGAAACTTACATTTATGAATATAAAACTTAGCCAATAAAATAATGAGATTGCAAAGGTAGAATTCCTTTTCAAATTTTTGTTCATAAAACCAAAAATCACATCTTTAAAGTAAAGCACAAATTTGTCATAAATATTGTCCAGGATGAAGCGACAGATGCCTGCCATAGTGATGGAGTGTTTTCACAAGTATAAAACAAGTGGTTGACAGTCTCTGGGTGCATGTTACATAACATCAATGTCCTTCTTCTATTTAACCATCACAGTCTTTACAGGGTAATAACCAGGAATGATTTTAAATGATATCTCTTTGACTTTGTTGGGAAGTAAATACCTGTTAGGAAGGGACCACGTTTTGACCCAACAGATGTCATTTACAACATTATTCCAGAGGGAAATTACACAGGAGACAGACACACAATCATTTTGGAATAAGCTGAGGATTTTTCTGTTATTTTTTTGATCAAAGCAAAGTTTCCCCACGGGAGTGTCAAGTGGATCATTCACAATGTTTACAGCAGAAAGAGGAGGTGTGTAAGCCATGTACAACATAATAATACCTGTTGGAATGTACAACATAATAACACCTGTTGGAATGTACAACATAATAACACCTGTTGGAATGTACAACATAATAACACCTGTTGGAATGTACAACATAATAACACCTGTTGGAATGTACAACATAATAACACCTGTTGGAATGTACAACATAATAACACCTGTTGGAATGTACAACATAATAACACCTGTTGGAATGTACAACATAATAACACCTGTTGGAATGTACAACATAATAACACCTGTTGGAATGTACAACATAATAACACCTGTTGGAATGTACAACATAATAACACCTGTTGGAATGTACAACATAATAACACCTGTTGGAATGTACAACATAATAACACCTGTTGGGATGTACAACATAATAACACCTGTTGGAATGTACAACATAATAACACCTGTTGGAATGTACAACATAATAACACCTGTTGGAATGTACAACATAATAACACCTGTTGGAATGTACAACATAATAACACCTGTTGGAATGTACAACATAATAACACCTGTTGGAATGCACAACATAATGACACCTGTTGGAATGTACAACATAATTATTTTGCGAAGGCAGTAATTCAAGGCAGGCGCATACTATATGTCCTGCGGCAATTCAAGGAAATACGGTATATAGATTTTTAAAGATTATTTTACCTTTATGGGTCCCGGGGACCATAAAGGGTCTCAGTTAATAACATGTTAAAAATAAGTCAAAGTTTTATATTTTATTTAATGCTTACAGTAAATCTTTATATCAACATTAAAAAAAAAAAAAGGTTTTATGGCATTTCTGTCAAAAACGTCTTTGTTTTTTTAATAGTAACACAGAAATATGCAGTATTTAGTAATTAGAGCCCTAAAAGATCAATAATTCAGGACACCATTGATTTGAATTCTTTATTATTTTGGAGTCATCACAGTGAAAAGATAAATAAAATACCAGTAAATATATTTGGGATCAAAAAGGTGCCCCACTCAGAAAGTGATACATTTTTATTAGGTTTTTTTTTTAATAACTTAAGTTACGAGATCAACTTCAGATATATCTGTTGATTTTACATTTGAACTATTATTTTGTTTGTTTTATGCTCTTTTGTCAAAGAAAACTTGGTTTTTATATGGCAACTGCACAATATATGCAATATTTACCACATAAAACATTTTAAAGTGAATATTTTGAACTAATTGTAGCTTTGAAAATAATTAATTATAACATGGCTTTTTTTTTGTCATTATTTTTTGTTTAGAGCAATGGCAAAAAATACTTTAAATTGTATTTATTTACTAGCAAGCTGGTCTCGCTTTGATCGGCATTTTTAATTCTAAGAGAGACAAAACTCAAATAGAATTAAAAAATCCAAGAAAATATTTTAAAGATTTGGTCTTCACTTGTTTATAAATTCATTTATTTTTTTACTTTGCTTTTAAATAAATTCATTTATTTTTTTTACTTGGCTTCTTATAACTTTCTGAAAGACGATTTTAGAGAAAAAATACAACCTTAAAAATGATTTTAGGATTTTTAAACACATATACCTTTTAAATTCTTTCCTGAAAATTGAAATCAATGTTCAAATAAATGTATTATTTTTTATTGTAAATAATAATAAATACATTTTAATTTAATTCTCCATTTTAGCTTCTGTTTTTTACAAGGAAAAATATTTGTGAAATATTTCTTCAAACTTATTATGATTGAAATTCCCCAAAAATTATTCTGGCAAATCTAGAAAATCTGTAGAATCCAATTTAAATCTTATTTCAAAGTCTTGAATTTCTTTTTTAAAAATGTTGTTCTGGAAAATCTAGAAGAAATAATGATTTGTCTTTGTTAGGAATATAGCTTGACAGGGAAGGTTTTTTCCCATTTAAATTAATTAAAAGCAGATGTTGTATTCTTACAAGAAACACATCTCTGTAAAGACAACCAACACAAACTTCAAACAAGCTGGATATCTCAGGTTTATCACGCACCCTTTACTTCACAAGCTAGAGGTGGAGCTATTTTATTTCATAAAAATGTGCCTTTCATACTTACATCAAAAATAATTGACCCTAATGGAAGATTTATTTTATTGAATGGTCATATTACATCCTAGCCAGTAACTTTTTGGAATATCTATGGACCAAACACTGATGACTCAAACTTTTATCATGGAGTCTTTGGTCTACTTCCTGATGATAGCTCCTCTCATATCTACATTGGTGGTGGCCTTTTGGACCCCACTTTAGATAGATTGTCAACTAAATCTCATGTCATTGCTAACTCAACTAAAACTATTAATCTTATGAGATCAAGAAATATCATAGACATATGGAGAGTAAAACACCCTAAGAAAAGGGAGTATTCATTTTACTCCGCTGTACACAATTCCTACACGAGAATTGATTACTTTTTAGTGGAAGCCTCTGCCCTCTCCAATGTCAGTAATCCTGAGTACCATAGTAGAATCATCTCAGATCACAGTCCTGGGAGTTTGCAGATTCAAATTGATCTCCTTAAAATCAAACAAAAATGGAGATTTAATCCACAACTATTATTATCTGAATATTTTAAAGAGTATATAAACAAGATTATCCAAGATTTTATTGAGGTGAATGATAACGGAGAGGTCTCAGACTCCACATTGTGGGAAGCTCTTAAAGCTACTGTGAGAGGATATATCATTTCATTTGAAATCTCAAAACAAAGAGAAACAAGAAAAAGGCAGAGAGAATTAGAAAAAGAAATGGAAAAAAATTCATATAAATTCTCTTTTGCAGTCTGATTACAATAAGATGCTGGAACTGAAAAATGAATACAACTCTCTTCTTCTTCATGGGGAAGTATCTAAACTCCTGCTGAAAAATAAACAAAAACATTTTGAAATATCCGATAAACCACAAAAACTTCTATCTAGACAGCTCAAAGGAGATCAAGCCAAAGCTGCTATTCACAAAATATGCTCAAAAACAGGTGAAACATGTACAGATGTAAAGGATATCAATAATGTCTTCAAAGACTTTTATTCAGAATTATATCAATCTAATTCAGCTATATCGGTTAATGATTTAAATGATTTTTTTACCACATTAAACTTACCTCAACTGAGTCCAAATCATCAGAATTCTTTAGACAACACTATTTCAACTGAAGAACTGCAAAAAGCACTGAAATCTTTCTCCTTGAATAAAAGCCCTGGTCCAGATGGATTTGGTGCGGAGTTTTATCAAGCTTTCAGTGAAATACTATCCCCTATAATACTTAGAATGTTAAATGATTCTTTTGTGAACAACAAACTTCCAAGTTCTTTGTATGAAGCCCATATATGTATAATACCAAAAAAGGGAAAAAATCCACTTGATCCAGCCAATTATAGACCTATCTCCCTGCTCAATTTAGACCATAAGATTCTAACTAAGGTACTCGCAACCACATAACAGAAATGATTCATCCAGATCAGGTGGGTTTCATCCCGGACAGACCTTCTTTTGGCAATGTACGGAGATTACTGAACGTATTGTACTCTGACTGCACAGGAAACAAAAAGGCTGCCGTCCTGACTCTGGATGCTCATAAAGCTTTTGATTCAATTGAGTGGGCTTATCTTTTTCATGTTCTCAAATTATTTGGATTGGGAGAACATTTCATAAAATGGGTTCAAATCATTTATTCTGCACCAAAATCATATGTCATAACTAATAATGTAATATCGGATAGTTTTGAATTACATGGCGGAGTGAGACAGGGTGACTGCCTTTCGCCCTTACTCTTCAATTTGGCCCTCGAACCACTGGCTATTGGTTTAAGAATGAAGTCTAATATTAAAGGATTTTCAGTGGGCTCATCAGAGAGTCTCATCTCACTTTATGCAGATGATGTACTTGTTACACTTACTGAGCCAGAAGTTGCACTACCACTTCTTTTAGAATATGTAGACTCTTTTGGTAGAATATCTGGTTATAAAATAAACTGGTCCAAAAGTGAGCTTATGTTCCTAGGAGATCATGTTGAGATCAGTCAAAATCCAGTTAAAGTCGCAGAAAATTACATATCCTATCTTGGCTTAAAAATATCTCCAAATGATGAATCATTACTAAAGTTGAACTTTATTGAAGCCTTTGAGAGACCGAAAGTGTGTATTGAGTATTGGAAGACCCTACCTCTCTCTATGTTAGGCAAGGTGAATGCTATCAAAATGATCACCTTGCCAAAATGTATTTATCTTTTTCAAAATTTACCAATTGTAATTCCTGTAGATTTTTTCCAAAAACTTGAATCTTTAGTTCTAGATTTTGTGCGGGGATGTAAAAAACGCAGAATATCCAAAAAGCACTTATTTAGATCTACAGAGGAAGGGGGACTGGATCTTCCAATGTTCAAAAATTATTATTGGGCATCAAATCTGAACGCATTGACCTATTGGAAGATGGGGTCCCCAAATAATGAATCTCTTAATTCTGCTCCCTTATGGCTGAAATTGGAACTGCAGTCATTAGTGAAACCTTATACATCATTGCTATCGCTACTTTTTACTAAACCAGTCTCTTCAATTAAATCAATACGTCATAGTGTTGTGGTACGAAATTCTATCAAAATTCTTTCTCAAATTAAAAAACAATTGAATATTTCCAATGTAACTATGTATTCACCAATATATCACAATCATGCATTTATTCCATCGATAACAGATACAACATTTTTTGACTGGTACTCAAATGGAATTAAATGCATCAAAGACATTTATGTCGAGGACAGTCTTGTGTCATTTGAGCAATTGCGAATCAAATTTAATTTGTCCCAATTCAGTTGGTTTTGCTATTTGCAGGTAAAAACATTTATCAAAGAAAACATTTCAAAGTCTCAGCTGGTAAATGAAAAACATCCTCTTTTAGAAGTATTAAATTTACCACCCACAAGTAAAAAGTCTATCGCTAAATTTGTCAGCTGCTTCATTATGTCCATGACATCAGCAGACAGTGTTCAAAGAGCATGGGAACAGGAACTAAGAACAACAATACCCAATCAGCAATGGGAACAGACACTCTCTCAAATTCACAATTGCTCAATTAACAGCAGACATAGGCTCATACAGTTGAAAGTGATTCATCCTTTTTACTATTCGAAAGTTTGATTACACACATTTTATCCTGATACATCTCCACTTTGTGATAAATGTAAATCTGCTGAAGGATCATTGTCTCACTCCTTTTGGGGATGTCCAATTATTCAATCATTTTGGTCCAGCATTTTCTTTTTTTACTCGGGGGTATATCAGAGACAAATTGTCCCTGATAGGGATATGATCTTATTTGGGTGGTCTTCAGAAACACAAAAGCTTCCAAAACATATTAGAAGTGTGTTGCTGCTTGGGACGCTTTTGGCCAAAAGACTCATTCTCAGAGACTGGAATAGTCTATCTGCACCCAACTTCAGGAACTGCTTAAATGAACTTGTGAATGTAATGACTCTTGAAAAAATAAGATTTATAAACTCTACAAATATGAACAAATGGGAATTAACCTGGAAACCTTTACTGACATATATTGAAGCATAACTTATAGACATTTAAAGAAAAACTAAACTGCCATCTTATTGTAGTTGTATTCCTTTTTTATCTTTATTGTTATTATTTTTTGTACTGATTCAACACTACACTTGTTTTTCTTGTGTCACTTCTGATATGATTTTGTCATGGTTTACTTGCTTTTTTGTTCAGTTTTTTTTGTATTGATCAAGCCCTGTAACTTTTCCTTTTTTTCCCCTCTAAGTGTGTACGGTGGACAGGCCCTCGGGAGGTGATCTTGTGAACACTTGCTGAGGATCCTTGATGCCGAGGTATGTTCATCCATTTTGCTGTGATCTGGATAGCCTGCTGATCGTGAGCCGCAGCAGGATGGATGGATATATGTATATATATATGTATGGATATATATATGTGTGTGTGTATGTGTATATATATATATATATACAATATTTGGGTATATTTTCTAATAATGTCTGTACTGTAAACCTTGAGTTGTTAAAGTTCATGTGCACCTCTCTCCTCAAGTGTGTATGTGTGTGTGTATGAGTGGATGTGACTGTTTGTCATTTTAACTGTAAAATCAAATCAAATATATTTGCACAAAAAAAAGTAAGATGAAATGTTTCAAATAAGGGTGATATTTGCTTCTTTTCTGTCTGATAAGATCATTCTTCTCACTAAGCAGATTTGATGTTAGTGTTTCACTTGTTTTAAGGGTTTTGCTCCTAAATGATCTCAGTAAGATATTACAGCTTGTTGCTGAGATGTTATAGAATAGAATAAAATACAATAGAATGGACTTTATTGTCATTATATTTGCATAGAACGAGATTAAGGACTCCAACTTAAGGTGCGGTAGTGGAAACAAATATGGGCACGAGAGGTAATAAAGGAAAAACTATCAATTGAAATAAACAGACTACAATCCAATAAAAATAAGAAGCAATCCTGTACAATATACAAAACACTATAGAAATACAAAATACTGTACAATATACAGAACAAGACAAGAGTACCAAAGTAATAAATAATAATCAGTGTCGGACGTATTGCACTTGAAGGGAATAAGCGGTAGAAAATGGATGGATGGGTAGTATTGCACAGTAGGGTATTAGGGTAGGATATTGTATAGGGGTGAATTATTATTATTATTATTATTATTATTATTAAGTTAGAGTTCAACATGGTGACAGCTCTGGGAAAGAAGCTGTCTCTGAGTCTGTTTGTTCTGGCTCTGATGCACCTGAAGCGCCTGCCCGATGGTAGCAGGTGGAACAGGTGGAAGCCGGGGTGTGTGCTGTCCTTGGTGATGCTTTTTGCTTTGTTGAGGTACCGGGAGTTATGTCAATCCTTCAAGGAGGGCAGGGGGCAGCCGATGATTTTTTGTGGAGACTTTATGACCCTCTGAATCGCCTGTTTGTCTGCTTCGGTGCAGCTGGCGTACCACACTCTTATGACCTATATTGAGTAAAACATGCTTGAAACTAGAATATCAACTGTTGCAAATCTGTGTCATCAGCACAAGTAGAAAACTGCTTTTTTAAAGTAAAAAATGTCTTACTTCAAGCATGAAAAAAAAAATCATGATGCCGAACGCATATCGTTACGTCAAGATAATGGCCTTAGCGTTTACTTCATGTAAGAATACTCTTCAACATATGGAGGAAAAAGGTCTCTTTTTTTCTACCAAGAAAAGTGCACTTGTTATTAGTGAGAATATACTTATTTTAAGGTATTTTTTGGTCCATAGAGGTTTGCTAATTTGACCTGTTTTGGAAAGTCTTGACAAGATAAACCTTCTTCTTTTATTGGCAGATAATATTGCTAAATACCCCTAATTTTAGTTTGTTTTTTTCTCGTTTTTGAACACTGACTTTTTGCATTGCAGGATGTTTCCTACCAGTTTGAAGCCATGTCTGAAGGGTTCCGAGGTGGAATGTTCTGCGCTGGCCGATGGCGGCGTCGGGGGGGGGGGGGGGGGGGGGGGGCACTGCACCGCATGCCCATGGTGACGAGGAAACAGCTGACGCAGGCAACAACGGCATAGACCAACATCTGAAGGATGACAGGTGAACATTTATTTTTACCTTGAGATCCTTTAATCAGCTATTCAGTAATTCTATATAACTCACCAAAAGTGGGAGTTGTGCCGTGCGAGCGATCTTTGGAGACGCCATGTTGGCGATGAGGATGCCCAGCGGGTTGGCTGTGGAGGAACAGCGGGCTAAAGATGATCACCTCCATGTCAAGTGTCTCCCATAAAATTGCTCATAGACACCTTGTAACTCACTTGGTCTGCCAGAGCATAAGACCATGTAGCAGGAAGGGATCAGTGTTGCCAACGTAACCACTTTCTTGCTATATTGAGTAATCAGACCTCTTTTTCCAAAAAGTGACTCATCCATTGGAAAGACTTTTGTAGACCATGAATGCATGTGACCAGCGAGTGCATCTGTGGGCCCCTCCCACATCTAAAATCACTCTAGGGATGTAACCATGAATGGTATTAATGATAACCGCGGTAAAACACCCCACAGTTAGTATTACCATTTTAAAGGGCGGTACAGCTTGGTTGGTAGAGCGGCCGTGCCAGCAACTTGAGGGTTCCAGGTTCGATCCCCGCTTGCGCCATCCTGGTCCAGTGGTTCTCAAATAATAGGACCTCTTTAAATACTTGACAGTTTGAAGCAGTTTTCAATAGAAGTAGTGAATTCAATAATTAATTAATGTTTTAAAATATACAATATATATTTCCATATGTAATAATATTGACCAATATTCTTGTAAATTTATAGTGAATTTAAAAGTACATTCGTTAATTGTGGAACTGTGACAACACTCATTCTAAACATGAATGTTTTGCATTTCATGTTTTTTTACAGCCATTTATGCAAAATAGTGGATTATTCCAAGGCAAACCACCGCCGCCAACAAATACACTATATTGCCAAAAGTATCTGGCCACCTGCCTTGACTCACATATGAACTTGAAGTGCCATATCATTCCTAACCCATAGCGTTCAATATGATGTGGGTCCACCTTTTGCAGCTATTACAGCTTCAACTTTTCTGGGAAGGCTGTCCACAAGGTTGCAGAGTGTCTTTATAGGAATTTTCCACCATTCTTCCAAAAGCGCATTGGGGAGGTCACACACTGATGTTGGTGGAGAAGGCCTGGCTCTCAGTCTCCATTCTAATTCATCCCAAAGGTGTTCTATTGGGTTCAGGTCAGGACTCTGTGCAGGCCAGTCAAGTTCAGCTGCATCAGACTCTGTCATCCATGCCTTTATGGCCCTTGCTTTGTGCAGTGGTGCACAATCATGTTAGGAGCGTGGAATTGTCCAAAAGGTTTTGGTATCCTGGAGTATTCAAAGTTCCTTTCACTGGAACTAAGGGGCCAAGCCCAACTCCTGAAAACCAACACCACACCGTCATTTCTCCGCTGACCCCTCTCTGTCAGTTTACATGGTCTACTAATTGGTGGCTGAGTTGATGTTGTTCCCAAACTCTTCCATTTTCTTATAATAAAGCCGACAGTTGACTTTGGAATATTTAGGAGCGAGGAAATTTCGCCACTGGATTTGTTGCAAAGGTGGCGTCCAATGACAGTTCCACGCTGGAAATCACTGAGAGCGGCCCATTCTTTCACAAATGTTTGTAAAAACAGTCTCCATGCCTAAGTGCTTGATTCTATACACCTGCGGCCGGGCCAAGTGATTAGGACACCTGATTCTCATCATTTGGATGGCTGGCCAAATACTTTTGGCAATATAGTGTAGATTGCAGTCCTGTGGGGGAAACACTTCCACATTTCTCACTCACCCATGGAGGCCATCATGTTGGCCGTGGCTCGCTGGTGATCGGGGAACCACAACGCCGCCATCTTGGTGGGCGTGAAGATGATGAGCGGCTGCTCCACCGCTGCCAGCGTCTGACCGAAAAACACCACCGTCGAAGCTTTCTTCTGCATAAGAAGTGGAAAAATTCTCTGTTTTCCCGAAATTCCGTATTACCATTTGTCATTTCAACATGTTATTACTTCAACAATTCTCCACCGATTGAGAAATTGTCCAAGACATCAATAAATTTAGATTAGATACTACTTTATTTATTCCTTCAGGAGAGTAAATGCCTTGGCAGAAGACACCTCCTGATTAAATGTAAAACTACAAAGAGCAGACTGCCAAAGATGCCTATACCGCAGGATTTCTTATTTTTCAAATAATCATCAAATGTTGCCGTTGACATCAGTGATGCTATTCGGACCAGAAATTATATATTTAGTAAGTAGAGAGAATAAAGAAGGAGACCGGGCAACAGCTGCCCTGCCCTGCCCTGTAGGGAATTTTAATGTCCAGCAGATGTCAGTATTTAGTGACACAGGATCAATACAGTTTATAAATGTGTCAAAAGGCTGTGCAACGCCTCATCAACCCATCACTAACAATCACACAGGTCAGGTAATGTCAAGACTTTAATCTACACTGGACATAGACAGTATTCTTTACTGTCAAAGACTTTTTGACAAATCAATCAAACAGAGCCCCCAGTCAAATGACAAATTCAGTATTACTTTTCAACAGACATTTATTTAATCTTGTTGTTTGTGGTCTGGACATTTGACACAGGAATTTAACTTTTCCACACACCATCCTGAATCACGGTTTCAATCGTAGTCCATGTTAACTACCAAACCGTAACTTAAAAGGGTTGGTTGAACAAGTATAAGGACTAGCAGGTCATTGCTAATGTTGCTAATAGGCACAGTACTCATGGACTAAGTTTTGGGGAAATTCCTTTTGAAATCAATGGGACATCCTTCAAAGTTCCACTTATTCCATCTGATTCCAACTGTTCCAACTTCAAAATTTTCAGACTCTTCAGGAATTGTGTGCTTGATTTCAACAATGCTAAAATAATTCCGGGATTCCAGTTCATCATCAGCATTGGAGCAATCACACGCAATTCCTTCAGGAATTGCCTCATCTAGTTTTTAATGTTTAATAAAAAATAAAAATAATGATAAAAAAAGATACAATACAACATTTCGAAGTTTTAACCTATTCAAACCATTCCACCTTCGACACATTGCACCATTCTGGAAATTCAAACTTCCCCTTCTTCTTGTCAAAAAAAGTTGAGGATTTTCCAGAATTCCTGCTTTTCCGAAGCCCTATTTCCACCCTTTTTCTGGCGACTACACCTTCCACAGTTTTCAACGCGTTTTAACTGTTCCACCGTCTAAGCTTTCTTCTGCATAAGAAGTGGAAAAATTGTCTGTTTTCCTTTAATTCCGTATTACCATTTGTCATTTTCACATGTTATTACTTCAACAATTCTCCACCGATTGAGAAATTGTCCAAGACATCAATAAATTTAGATTAGATACTACTTTATTTATTCCTTCAGGAGAGTAAATGCCTTGGCAGAAGACACCTCCTGCCAAAGATGCCTATACCGCAGGATTTTTAATTTTTCAAATGATCATCAAATGTTGCCGTTGACATCAGTGATGCTGTTTGGAACAGAAATGATATATTTAGTAAGTAGAAAGAAAACACAAGGAGTCCGGGCAACAGCAGCATGGGCCGCCGGGCAGCCCATGCATGCTGTGCCCTCCGGGCAACAGCAGCAAGGGTCTGCCCGGCCGCAGACTGGCTGCGTAGTCCTTATAGCCGTTCTACCAACCTTTTTAAGTAACGGTTGGGTAGTTAACATGGGTGCCAATTGCCTCGTACCTTAGTAGCTGTTTAGCCAACCCTTTTAAGTTACGGTTTTAAGAAGTACCAAGTGTTGAAACCGTGGGTCAGAATGGTGTGTGTAAAAGCAAAATGCCTGTGTCAGTCTCCCAGCATTGGAGCGTTCGTATACAATTCCTTCAGGAATGGCCTCATTTACTTTTAAATGTTTAATAAAAAAGGAAAATAACTATAAATAAAGATACAATGGTTCCACATTTTTTAACCTATCACCATTTTGGAAAGTCCAGGATTTTCCAAAATTCTTGCTTCTACAAAGTCTTCTTTGCAGCGATTACTCTTTTCACAGTTTTCAACATGTTACAACTCTCAGAGTCCAAGGGTTTTGCTATTAATAGAACATTGACGGTCTACTTCACTGTTTGGGCAGCACATCAAAATCACCAGTCGATGGTAAAGCCAATATCGAATGTCACATTTTAATAGAGCATTCGTCATAAAGTTTGCTTTCACAATTTTACTATCAGGGAGACTGACAAGGGCATTTAGCTTTTCCACACACCATCCTGACTCACGGTTTCAACGATTGGTACTTGTTAAAACTGTAACTTAAAATGGTTTGCTGAACAGCTATCAAGGTTCGATGCAATCGGCGCCCATGTCAACTACCCAACCGTAACTTAAAAAGGTTGGTTGAACAGCTATAACGACTATGCGGCCGGACTCCCAGGTGACTGGGCATTTCATTGCTACTGTTGCCCAGAGGGCACAGTATGCATGGGCTGCCTGTGCAATATCTCAATTCCTGGTTATTCTGAATGATAATTAGTGGGAGACCCGACAACACTGATGCATCGACATCTGCGTCGAGGTCAATGAACCAAACACTGTGTCGGTGTGCAGTAACAGCTAATCCTTTCGATAGCTCAGTTGATAAAGTGGAAAGCTGTATTAGCTTATGCTGAGTTCTTTAGGGCACTGGTTCAAATCCAGCTCGATGGATCACTCATTACGTTTTTACCATGAATTGATTAACGTGGAAACACTAAACATGTATTTAATAATTTTATACTAAACATGTATTTAATATTCATATACTAAACATGTATTTAATATTTATATACTAAACATGTATTTAATATTTATACACTAAACATGTATTTAATATTTACACACTAAACATGTATTTAAACATGTTTAGTGTGTAAATATTAAATACAAGTTTAGTGTATGAATAGTAAATACATGTTTAGTGTATGAATATTAGATACATGTTTAGTATAAAAAATATTAAATACATGTTTAGTGTATGAATATTAAATACATGTTTAGTGTATGAATATTAAATTAATGTTTAGTGTATAAATATTAAATACATGTTTAGTGTATAAATATTAAATACATGTTTGGTGTATGAATATGAAATACATGTTTAGTGTATAAATATTAAATACATGTTTAGTGTATGAATATTAAATACATGTTTAGTGTATAAATATTAAATACATATTTAGTATATAAATATTAAATATATGTTTAGTGTATGAATATTAAATACATGTTTAGGATATAAATATTAAATACATGTTTAGTGTATAAATATTAAATACATGTTTAGTGTATGAATATTAAATACATGTTTAGTGTGTAAATATTAAATACAAGTTTAGTGTATGAATATTAAATACATGTTTAGTGTATAGATATTAAATACATGTTTAGTGTATAAATATGAAATACATGTTTAGTGTATAAATATTAAATACATGTTTAGTATATAAATATTAAATACATATTTAGTGTATGAATATTAAATACATGTTTAGTGTATAAATATTAAATACATGTTTAGTATATACATATTAAATATATGTTTAGTGTATGAATATTAAATACATGTATAGTGTGTAATAATAAATACAAGTTTAGTGTATGAATATTAAATACATGTTTAGTGTATGAATATTAAATACATGTTTAGTATATAAATATTAAATACATGTTTAGTGTATAAATATTAAATACATGTTTAGTGTATGAATATTAAATACATGTTTAGTGTGTAAATATTAAATACAAGTTTAGTGTATGAATATTAAATACATGTTTAGTATAAAAATATTAAATACATGTTTAGTGTATGAATATTAAATACATGTTTAGTGTATAAATATTAAATACATGTTTAGTATATAAATATTAAATACATGTTTAGTGTATTAATATGAAATACATGTTTAGTGTATGAATATTAAATACATGTTTAGTGTATAAATATTAAATACATGTTTAGTATATAAATATTAAATACATATTTAGTGTATGAATATTAAATACATGTTTAGTGTATAAATATTAAATATATGTTTAGTATATAAATATTAAATATATGTTTAGGATATGAATATTAAATACATGTTTAGGATATAAATATTAAATACATGTTTAGTGTATAAATATTAAATACATGTTTAGTGTGTAAATATTAAATACAAGTTTAGTGTATGAATATTAAATACATGTTTAGTGTATGAATATTAAATACATGTTTAGTATAAAAGTATTAAATACATGTTTAGTGTATGAGTATTAAATACATGTTTAGTGTGTAAATATTAAATACAAGTTTAGTGTATGAATATTAAATACATGTTTAGTGTATGAATATTAAATACATGTTTAGTATAAAAGTATTAAATACATGTTTAGTGTATGAGTATTAAATACATGTTTAGTGTGTAAATATTAAATACAAGTTTAGTGTATGAATATTAAATACATGTTTAGTGTATAAATATTAAATACATGTTTAGTGTATAAATATAAGTGATTGAGAAACCAAACTTATGTAAAAAAAATAAATAAAAGTAACAAAAACAAAAGAAAAAGAGAGAGAGAGGACCGGATTTATAAAGAGGGAACGTGTGCCCTCCTGTGGACTTCTGCCGTAACTACACAAAAATAAATTAATTATTTCCGAGTGTGCCTTATTTAGAGAATAATAAATACATGTTTACTGTATTAATATTAAAAAATATGATTAGTATATGAATATTAAATATGTGTTTAGTATATGATTATTAAATACATCTTCAGTGTATGAATATTAAATACATGTTTAGTGTATGAATATTAAATACATGTTTATTAAATAAATATTAAATACATGTTTAGTGTACGAATATTAAATACATATTTAGTGTATAAATATTAAATACATGTTTAGTGTGTAAATATTAAATACATGTTTAGTATATAAATATTAAATACATGTTTAGGGTATAAATATTAAACACATGTTTAGTGTATGAATATTAAATACATGTTTAGTGTCTGAATATTAAATACATGTTTCGTGTATTAATATTAAAAAATATGATTAGTATATGAATATTAAATACATGTTTAGTATATGATTATTAAATACATGTTTAGTGTATGAATATTAAATACATGTTTAGTGTATAAATATTAAATACATGTTTAGTATATAAATATTATATACATGTTTAGTGTATTAATATTAAATACATGTTTAGTGTATTAATATTAAATATGTGTTTAGTTTATTAAACTTAAATACATGTTTTTGTACTAATATTAAATACATGTTTAGTGTATGAATATTAAATACATGTTTAGTTTATGAATATTAAATACATGTTTAGTGGATAAATAATAAATACATATTTAGTGTATTAATATTAAATACATGTTTAGTGTATAAATATTAAATACATGTTTAGTGTATTAATATTAAATATGTGTTTAGTTTATTAAAATTAAATAAATGTTTTTGTATTAATATTAAATACATGTTTAGTGTATAAATATTAAATACAGGTTTAGTGTATTAATATTAAATACATGTTTAGTGTATAAATGTTAAATACATGTTTAGTTTATGATTATTAAATACATGTTTAGTGTATAAATATTTAATACATGTTTACTGTATTAATATTAAATATATGTTTAGTTTATTAAAATTAAATACATGTTTTTGTATTAATATTAAATACATGTTTAGTGTATAAATATTAAATACATGTTTAGTGTATTAATATTAAATACATGTTTAGTGTATGAATATTAAATATATGTCTAGTTTATTAAAATTAATTATATGTTTTTGTATTAATATTAAATACATGTTTAGTGTATTAATATTAAATACATGTTTAGTGTATGAATATTAAATACATGTTTAGTTTATTAAAATTAAATACATGTTTTTGTATTAATATTAAATACATGTTTAGTGTATAAATATTAAATATATGTCTAGTTTATTAAAATTAATTATATGTTTTTGTATTAATATTAAATACATGTTTAGTGTATAAATATTAAATACACGTTTAGTGTAAAAATATTAAATACATGTTTAGTGTATTAATATTAAATATATGTTTAGTTTATTAAAATTAAATACATGTTTTTGTATTAATATTAAATACATGTTTAGTGTATTAATATTAAATACATGTTTAGTGTATGAATATTAAATATATGTTTAGTTTATTAAATTTAAATACATATTTTTGTATTAATATTTTCATTTTTTCATTTTTATTTATCTCATTCATTGATGTGCATTTAGAACGATAAATAATTATATCACAATTATACAATTTAAATTCACACAATTCCTGAGAAGGAGCAGGATGAAGAAAATCTTATAATTTCCTGCCCCCTTTGACATAATACATTATCTTACTTCATGAATATCATTTAAGCCGACTCATATATGTTTAGTGTATTAATATTAAATACATGTTTAGTGTATTAAAATGAAAGACATGTTTAGTGTATAAATATTAAATACATTTTTAGTGTATGAATATTAAATACATGTTTAGTGTATAAATATTAAATATTTGTTTAGTGTAGGAATTTTAAATACATGTTTAGTGTATGATTACTAAATACATGTTAAGTGTATTAATATTAAATACATGTTTACTGTTTGAATATTAAATACATGTTTAGTGTATTATTATTTAATACATGTTTAGAGTATGAATATTAAATAAACGTTTAGTGTATTATTATTAAATATATGTTTGGTGTACAAATAGTAAAAATATGTTTAGTGTATAAATATTAAAGACTATGTTTAGTGTATGAATATCAAATACATGTTTAAATATTAAATACATGTTTGGTGTATAAATATTAAATACATGTTTAGTGTATAAATATAAGTGTATGAGAAACCAAACTTATGTAAAAAAAAATAAAAGAAACGAAAGAAAAAGGAAAAAGAGAGAGAGAGAGACGGAGAGGACCGGACTTATTAAGAGGGAACGTGCGCCCTCCTGTGGACTTCTGCCGCAACTGCACACATAAAGAAATTCATTATTTCCAAGTGTGCCTTATTTAGAGGATAATAAATACATGTTTACTGTATGAATATTAAATATATGATTAGTATATAATTACATATATGTTTGGTATATGATTATTAAATACATGTTCAGTGTATTAATATTAAATACATGTTTAGTGTATGAATATTAAATACATGTTTAGTGTATAAATACTAAATACATGTTTAGTGTATAAATATTAAATACATGTTTAGTGTATGAATATTAAATATATGATTAGTGTATGATTACATATATGTTTAGTATATGATTATTAAATACATGTTCAGTGTATTAATATTAAATACATGTTTAGTGTATAAATATTAAATACATGTTTAGTGTATTAATATTAAATACATGTTTAGTGTATAAATACTAAATACATGTTTAGTGTATGAATATTAAATACATGTTTAGTGTATGAATATTAAATACATGTTTAGTGTATGAATATTAAATACATGTTTAGTGTATAAATATTAAATACATGTTTAGTGTATTAATATTAAATACATGTTTAGTGTATAAATACTAAATACATGTTTAGTGTATGAATATTAAATACATGTTTAGTGTATGAATATTAAATACATGTTTAGTGTATAAATATTAAATACATGTTTAGTGTATGAATATTAAATACATGTTTTGTGTATTAATATTAAATACATGTTTAGTGTATTAATATCAAATACATGTTTAGTGTATGAATATTAAATACATGTTTAGTGTATTAATATTAAATACATGTTTAGTTTATTAAAATTAAATACATGTTTTTGTATTAATATAAAATACATGTTTAGTGTATGAATATTAAATACACGTTTAGTTTATTAAAATTAAATACATGTTTTTGTATTAATATAAAATACATGTTTAGTGTATGAATATTAAATACATGTTTAGTGTATAAATATTAAATACATGTTTAGTGTATGAATATTAAATACATGTTTAGTGTATGAATATTAAATACATGTTTAGTGTATTAATATTAAATATATGTTTAGTGTATGAAAATTAAATATATGATTAGTGTATAATTACATACACGTTTAGTATATGAATATTAAATACATGTTCAGTGTATTAATATTAAATAAATGTTTAGTGTATAAATATTAAACACATGTTTAGTGTATAAATATTAAATACATGTTTAGTGTATTAATATTAAATACATGTTTAGTGTATTAATATTAAAAACATGTTTAGTGTATGAATATTAAATACATGTTTAGTGTATAAATATTACATACATATTTAGTTTATTAAAATTAAATACATGTTTTTGTATTAATATTAAATACATGTTTAGTGTATAAATATTAAATACATGTTTACTGTATTAATATTAAATACATGTTTAGTGTATAAATAATAACTACATGTTTAGTGTATAAATATTAAATACAAGTTTAGTGTATTAATATTAAATATATGTTTAGTTTATTAAAATTAAATACATGTTTAGTGTATGAATATTAAAAACATGTTTAGTGTATAAATATTAAATACATGTTTATTGTATTAATATTAAAAACATGTTTAGTGTATAAATGTTAAATACATGTTTAGTGTATTTATATTAAATATATATATGTTTAGTTTATTAAAATTAAATACATGTTTTTGTATTAATATTAAATACATGTTTAGTGTATTAATATTAAACACATGTTTAGTGCATTAATATTAAATACATGTTTAGTGTATAAATATTAAATATATGTTTAGTGTATTAAAATTAAATACATGTTTTTGTATTAATATTAAATACATGTTTAGTGTATTAATATTAAATACATGTTTAGTGTATAAATATTTAATACATGTTTACTGTATTAATATTAAATACATGTTTAGTGTATAAATAATAACTACATGTTTAGTGTATTAATATTAAATATATGTTTAGTTTATTAATACTAAATACATGTTTAGTGTATAAATATTAAATACATGTTTAGTGTATGAATATTAAATACATGTTTAGTGTATTAAAATTAAATACATGTTTTTGTATTAATATTAAATACATGTTTAGTGTATTAATTTTAAAAACATGTTTAGTGTATAAATATTAAATACATGTTTAGTGTATTAATATTAAAAACATGTTTAGTGTATAAATGTTAAATACATGTTTAGTGTATTTATATTAAATATATATATATGTTTAGTTTATTAAAATTAAATACATGTTTTGTATTGATATTAAATACATGTTTAGTGTATAAATATTTAATACATGTTTAGTGTATGAATATTAAATACATGTTTAGTGTATAAATATTAAATACATGTTTACTGTATGAATATTAAATACATGTTTAGTGTATTAATATTAAATACATGTTTAGTGTATAAATATTAAATACATGTTTAGTGTATGAATATTAAATATATGTGTAGTGTATAAATATTAAATACATGTTTAGTGTATGAATATTAAATACATGTTTACTGTATGAATATTAAATACATGTTTATTTCATGAATACTAAATACATGTTTAGTGTATAAATATAAGTGTATGAGAAACCAAACTTATGTAAAAAAAATAAAAGAAACAAAAAAAAAGGAAAAAGAGAGAGAGAGAGACGGAGAGGACCGGACGTATTAAGAGGGAACGTGCGCCCTCCTGTGGACTTCTGCCGCAACTGCACACATAAAGAAATTCATTATTTCCAAGTGTGCCTTATTTAGAGGATAATAAATACATGTTTACTGTATGAATATTAAATATATGATTAATGTATGATTACATATATGTTTAATATATGATTATTAAATACATGTTAAGTGTATTAATATTAAATACATGTTAAGTGTATTAATATTAAATACATGTTTAGTGTATGAATATTAAATACATGTTTAGTGTATGAATATTAAATGCATGTTTAGTGGATAATTAATAAATTCATATTTAGTGTATTAATATCAATCAATCAATCAATCAATGTTTACTTATATAGCCCTACATCACTAGTGTCTCAAAGGGCTGCACAAACCACCACGACATCCTCGGTAGGCCCACATAAGGGCAAGGAAAACTCACACCCAGTGGGACATCGGTGACAATGATGACTATGAGAACCTTGGAGAGGAGGAAAGCAATGGATGTCGAGCGGATCTAACAGGATACTTTGAAAGTTCAATCCACAATGGATCCAACACAGTCGCGAGAGTCCAGTCCAAAGCGGATCCAACACAGCAGCGAGAGTCCCGTTCACAGCGGAGCCAGCAGGAAACCATCCCAAGCGTAGGCGGACCAGCAGCGCAGAGATGTCCCCAGCCGATACACAGGCGAGCAGTACATGGCCACCGGATCGGACCGGACCCCCTCCACAAGGGAGAGTGGGACATAGAAGAAAAAGAAAAGAAACGGCAGATCAACTGGTCTAAAAAGGAGGTCTATTTAAAGGCTAGAGTATACAAATGAGTTTTAAGGTGAGACTTAAATGCTTCTACTGAGGTGGCATCGCGAACTGTTACCGGGAGGGCATTCCAGAGTACTGGAGCCCGAACGGAAAACGCTCTATAGCCCGCAGACTTTTTTAATATTAAATGCATGTTTAGTGTATAAATATTAAATACATGTTTAGTGTATAAATATTAAATACATGTTAAGTGTATTAATATTAAATACATGTTTAGTGTATTAATATTAAATAAGTGTTTAGTTTATTAAAATTAAATAAATGTTTTTGTATTAATATTAAATACATGTTTAGTGTATAAATATTAAATACATGTTTAGTGTATTAATATTAAATACATGTTTAGTGTATACATATTAAATACATGTTAAGTGTATTAATATTAAATACATGTTTAGTGTATTAATATTAAATAAGTGTTTAGTTTATTAAAATTAAATAAATGTTTTTGTATTAATATTAAATACATGTTTAGTGTATAAATATTAAATACAGGTTTAATGTATTAATATTAAATACATGTTTAGTGTATTAATATTAAATACATGTTTAGTGTACAAATGTTAAATACATGTTTAGTGTATGAATATTAAATTCATGTTTAGTGTATAAATATTAAATACATGTTTAGTGTATGAATATTAAATTCATGTTTAGTGTATAAATATTAAATACATGTTTAGTGTATGGATATTAAATACATGTTTAGTGTATTAATATTAAATATATGTTTAGTTTATTAAAATTAAATACATGTTTTTGTATTAATATTAAATACATGTTTAGTGTATTAATATTAAATACATGTTTAGTGTATAAATATTTAATACATGTTTACTGTATTAATATTAAATACATGTTTAGTGTATGAATAATAACTACATGTTTAGTGTATGAATATTAAATACATGTATAGTGTATGAATATTAAATACAAGTTTAGTGTATTAATATTAAATATATGTTTAGTTCATTAAAATTAAATACATGTTTTTGTATTAATATTAAATACATATTAAGTGTAAGAATAATAACTACATGTTTATTGTATGAATATTAAATACATGTTTAGTGTATAGATATTTCGCCTTCCGCCCGATTGTAGCTGAGATAGGCGCCAGCGCCCCCCGCGACCCCGAAAGGGAATAAGCGGTAGAAAATGGATGGATGGATGGTGTAGTGTATTAATATTAAATACATGTTTAGTTTATTAAAATTAAATACATGTTTTTGTATTAATATAAAATATATGTTTAGTGTATAAATATTAAATACATGTTTAGTGTATAAATATTAAATACATGTTTAGTGTATGAATATTAAATACATGTTTAGTGTATTAATATTAAATACATGTTTAGTGTATAAATATTAAATACATGTTTAGTGTATGAATATTAAATACATCAATAGTGTATTAATATTAAATACATGTTTAGTATATGAATATTAAATACAATTTTAGTGTTTAAAAATTAAATACATCAATAGTGTATTAATATTAAATACATGTTTAGTGTATGAATATTAAATACATGTTTAGTGTATAAATATTAAATACATGTTTAGTGTATGAATAATAACTACATGTTTAGTGTATGAATAATAAATACATGTTTAGTGTATAAATATTAAATACAAGTTTAGTGTATGAATATTAAATACATGTTTAGTGTATTAATATTAAATACATGTTTAGTGTATGAATATTAAATACATGTTTAGTGTATGAATATTAAATACATGTTTAGTGTATAAATGTTAAATACATGTTTAGTGTATTAATATTAAATACATGTTTAGTTTATTAAAATTAAATACATGTTTTTGTATTAATATAAAATACATGTTTAGTGTATAAATATTAAATACATGTTTATTACATGAATATTAAATACATGTTTACTGTATAAATATAAGTGTATGAGAAACCAAACTTATGTAAAAAAAATAAAAGAAACAAAAAAAAAAGGAAAAAGAGAGAGAGAGAGACGGAGAGGACCGGACTTATTAAGAGGGAACGTGCGCCCTCCTGTGGACTTCTGCCGCAACTGCACACATAAAGAAATTCATTATTTCCAAGTGTGCCTTATTTAGAGGATAATAAATACATGTTTACTGTATGAATATTAAATATATGATTAGTATATAATTACATATACGTTTAGTTAATGATTATTAAATACATAATCAGTGTATTAATATTAAATACATGTTTAGTGTATGAATATTAAATACATGTTTAGTGTATGAATATTAAATACATGTTTAGTGTATGAATATTAAATATATGATTAGTATATAATTACATATACGTTTAGTATATGATTATTAAATACATGTTAAGTGTATTAGTATCAAATACATGTTTAGTGTATGAATATTAAATACATGTTTAGTGTATGAATATTAAATACATGTTTAGTGTATGAATATTAAATATATGATTAGTATATAATTACATATACGTTTAGTATATGATTATTAAATACATGTTAAGTGTATTAATATTAAATACATGTTTAGTGTATTAATATCAAATACATGTTTAGTGTATTAATATTAAATATATGTTTAGTTTATTAAAATTAAATACATGTTTTTGTATTAATATTAAATACATGTTTAGTGTATTAATATTAAATACATGTTTAGTGTACAAATGTTAAATACATGTTTAGTGTATAAATATTAAATACATGTTTAGTGTATTAATATTAAATATGTTTAGTTTATTAATATTAAATACATGTTTTGTATTAATATTAAATACATGTTTAGTTTATTAATATTAAATACATGTTTTGTATTAATATTAAATACATGTTTAGTGTATTAATATTAAATACATGTTTAGTGTATTGATTGATTGATTGATTGATTGATTGATATATTTTTATTTCAAATATGCAAAAAAAACCAAAAACAAACAAAAACAAGAGCAAGCATGATCCAATACAGTGCTATAGCCTTAACGGCTAGTATAACAAAATGAAAAAAATGAAGAATAAAAAAAACAAATGAGCATTCGACTTTTTTTATTCATTTATTTATTTATTTATTTATTTATTTACATATTTGAAAAGGAGTGAGAAGAAGTATACACTTATTTAATCCCACCCCTTTTCTTTAAATCATAAATTACTCTGAGCTCGAACTTCCTTGTTCACTCTATGTACAAACTTAATGAGCTTGTATATAAATAAATGATACATATATACATACATATGCACACTACACACATACATGATAAATATATACATACATATACACACTACACACATACATGATAAATATATACATACATATGCACACTACACACATACATGATAAATATATACATACATATGCACACTACACACATACATGATAAATATATACATACATATGCACACTACACACATACATGATACATATATACATACATATGCACACTACACACATACATGATAAATATATACATACATATGCACACTACACACATACATGATAAATATATACATACATATGCACACTACACACATACATGATAAATATATACATACATATACACACTACACACATACATGATACATATATACATACATATGCACACTACACACATACATGATAAATATATACATACATATGCACACTACACACATACATGATAAATATATACATACATATACACACTACACACATACATGATAAATATATACATACATATGCACACTACACACATACATGATACATATATACATACATATACACACTACACACATACATGATAAATATATACATACATATACACACTACACACATACATGATAAATATATACATACATATGCACACTACACACATACATGATACATATATACATACATATGCACACTACACACATACATGATAAATATATACATACATATACACACTACACACATACATGATACATATATACATACATATGCACACTACACACATACATGATAAATATATACATACATATGCACACTACACACATACATGATAAATATATACATACATATACACACTACACACATACATGATACATATATACATACATATGCACACTACACACATACATGATAAATATATACATACATATGCACACTACACACATACATGATAAATATATACATACATATACACACTACACACATACATGATAAATATATACATACATATGCACATTACACACATACATGATAAATATATACATACATATGCACACTACACACATACATGATAAATATATACATACATATACACACTACACACATACATGATAAATATATACATACATATGCACACTACACACATACATGATACATATATACACACATATACACACTACACACATACATGATAAATATATACATACATATACACACTACACACATACATGATAAATATATACATACATATGCACACTACACACATACATGATAAATATATACATACATATGCACACTACACACATACATGATAAATATATACATACATATGCACACTACACACATACATGATAAATATATACATACATATGCACACTACACACATACATGATACATATATACATACATATGCACACTACACACATACATGATAAATATATACATACATATGCACACTACACACATACATGATACATATATACATACATATACACACTACACACATACATGATAAATATATACATACATATACACACTACACACATACATGATAAATATATACATACATATGCACACTACACACATACATGATAAATATATACATACATATGCACACTACACACATACATGATAAATATATACATACATATGCACACTACACACATACATGATAAATATATACATACATATACACACTACACACATACATGATACATATATACATACATATGCACACTACACACATACATGATAAATATATACATACATATGCACACTACACACATACATGATACATATATACATACATATGCACACTACACACATACATGATAAATATATACATACATATGCACACTACACACATACATGATACATATATACATACATATGCACACTACACACATACATGATAAATATATACATACATATACACACTACACACATACATGATAAATATATACATACATATACACACTACACACATACATGATAAATATATACATACATATGCACACTACACACATACATGATAAATATATACATACATATGCACACTACACACATACATGATAAATATATACATACATATGCACACTACACACATACATGATACATATATACATACATATGCACACTAAACACATACATGATACATATATACATACATATACACACTACACACATACATGATACATATATACATACATATACACACTACACACATACATGATAAATATATACATACATATACACACTACACACATACATGATAAATATATACATACATATACACACTACACACATACATGATAAATATATACATACATATGCACACTACACACATACATGATAAATATATACATACATATGCACACTACACACATACATGATAAATATATACATACATATGCACACTACACACATACATGATAAATATATACATACATATACACACTACACACATACATGATAAATATATACATACATATGCACACTACACACATACATGATACATATATACATACATATGCACACTACACACATACATGATACATATATACACACATATACACACTACACACATACATGATAAATATATACATACATATACACACTACACACATACATGATAGATATATACATACATATGCACACTACACACATACATGATACATATATACATACATATGCACACTACACACATACATGATAAATATATACATACATATGCACACTACACACATACATGATACATATATACATACATATACACACTACACACATACATGATAAATATATACATACATATACACACTACACACATACATGATAAATATATACATACATATGCACACTACACACATACATGATAAATATATACATACATATGCACACTACACACATACATGATAAATATATACATACATATGCACACTACACACATACATGATAAATATATACATACATATACACACTACACACATACATGATAAATATATACATACATATGCACACTACACACATACATGATACATATATACACATATACACACTACACACATACATGATAAATATATACATACATATACACACTACACACATACATGATAAATATATACATACATATGCACACTACACACATACATGATAAATATATACATACATATGCACACTACACACATACATGATAAATATATACATACATATGCACACTACACACATACATGATAAATATATACATACATATGCACACTACACACATACATGATACATATATACATACATATGCACACTACACACATACATGATAAATATATACATACATATGCACACTACACACATACATGATACATATATACATACATATACACACTACACACATACATGATAAATATATACATACATATACACACTACACACATACATGATAAATATATACATACATATGCACACTACACACATACATGATAAATATATACATACATATGCACACTACACACATACATGATAAATATATACATACATATGCACACTACACACATACATGATAAATATATACATACATATACACACTACACACATACATGATACATATATACATACATATGCACACTACACACATACATGATAAATATATACATACATATGCACACTACACACATACATGATACATATATACATACATATGCACACTACACACATACATGATAAATATATACATACATATGCACACTACACACATACATGATACATATATACATACATATGCACACTACACACATACATGATAAATATATACATACATATACACACTACACACATACATGATAAATATATACATACATATACACACTACACACATACATGATAAATATATACATACATATGCACACTACACACATACATGATAAATATATACATACATATGCACACTACACACATACATGATAAATATATACATACATATGCACACTACACACATACATGATACATATATACATACATATGCACACTAAACACATACATGATACATATATACATACATATACACACTACACACATACATGATACATATATACATACATATACACACTACACACATACATGATAAATATATACATACATATACACACTACACACATACATGATAAATATATACATACATATACACACTACACACATACATGATAAATATATACATACATATGCACACTACACACATACATGATAAATATATACATACATATGCACACTACACACATACATGATAAATATATACATACATATGCACACTACACACATACATGATAAATATATACATACATATACACACTACACACATACATGATAAATATATACATACATATGCACACTACACACATACATGATACATATATACACACATATACACACTACACACATACATGATAAATATATACATACATATACACACTACACACATACATGATAGATATATACATACATATGCACACTACACACATACATGATACATATATACATACATATGCACACTACACACATACATGATAAATATATACATACATATGCACACTACACACATACATGATACATATATACATACATATACACACTACACACATACATGATAAATATATACATACATATACACACTACACACATACATGATAAATATATACATACATATGCACACTACACACATACATGATAAATATATACATACATATGCACACTACACACATACATGATAAATATATACATACATATGCACACTACACACATACATGATACATATATACATACATATGCACACTACACACATACATGATACATATATACATACATATGCACACTACACACATACATGATACATATATACATACATATGCACACTACACACATACATGATACATATATACATACATATGCACACTACACACATACATGATACATATATACATACATATGCACACTACACACATACATGATACATATATACATACATATGCACACTACACACATACATGATAAATATATACATACATATGCACACTACACACATACATGATACATATATACATACATATGCACACTACACACATACATGATACATATATACATACATATGCACACTACACACATACATGATACATATATACATACATATGCACACTACACACATACATGATACATATATACATACATATGCACACTACACACATACATGATAAATATATACATACATATGCACACTACACACATACATGATACATATATACATACATATGCACACTACACACATACATGATACATATATACATACATATGCACACTACACACATACATGATAAATATATACATACATATGCACACTACACACATACATGATACATATATACATACATATGCACACTACACACATACATGATACATATATACATACATATGCACACTACACACATACATGATACATATATACATACATATGCACACTACACACATACATGATAAATATATACATACATATGCACACTACACACATACATGATACATATATACATACATATACACACTACACACATACATGATAAATATATACATACATATACACACTACACACATACATGATAAATATATACATACATATGCACACTACACACATACATGATAAATATATACATACATATGCACACTACACACATACATGATAAATATATACATACATATGCACACTACACACATACATGATAGATATATACATACATATACACACTACACACATACATGATAAATATATACATACATATGCACACTACACACATACATGATAAATATATACATACATATACACACTACACACATACATGATAAATATATACATACATATGCACACTACACACATACATGATAAATATATACATACATATGCACACTACACACATACATGATAAATATATACATACATATGCACACTACACACATACATGATAAATATATACATACATATGCACACTACACACATACATGATACATATATACATACATATGCACACTACACACATACATGATACATATATACATACATATGCACACTACACACATACATGATACATATATACATACATATGCACACTACACACATACATGATACATATATACATACATATGCACACTACACACATACATGATACATATATACATACATATGCACACTACACACATACATGATAAATATATACATACATATGCACACTACACACATACATGATACATATATACATACATATGCACACTACACACATACATGATACATATATACATACATATGCACACTACACACATACATGATACATATATACATACATATGCACACTACACACATACATGATAAATATATACATACATATGCACACTACACACATACATGATACATATATACATACATATACACACTACACACATACATGATAAATATATACATACATATACACACTACACACATACATGATAAATATATACATACATATGCACACTACACACATACATGATAAATATATACATACATATGCACACTACACACATACATGATAAATATATACATACATATGCACACTACACACATACATGATAGATATATACATACATATACACACTACACACATACATGATAAATATATACATACATATGCACACTACACACATACATGATAAATATATACATACATATACACACTACACACATACATGATAAATATATACATACATATGCACACTACACACATACATGATAAATATATACATACATATGCACACTACACACATACATGATAAATATATACATACATATGCACACTACACACATACATGATAAATATATACATACATATGCACACTACACACATACATGATACATATATACATACATATGCACACTACACACATACATGATACATATATACATACATATGCACACTACACACATACATGATACATATATACATACATATGCACACTACACACATACATGATACATATATACATACATATGCACACTACACACATACATGATACATATATACATACATATGCACACTACACACATACATGATAAATATATACATACATATGCACACTACACACATACATGATACATATATACATACATATGCACACTACACACATACATGATACATATATACATACATATGCACACTACACACATACATGATACATATATACATACATATGCACACTACACACATACATGATAAATATATACATACATATGCACACTACACACATACATGATACATATATACATACATATACACACTACACACATACATGATAAATATATACATACATATACACACTACACACATACATGATAAATATATACATACATATGCACACTACACACATACATGATAAATATATACATACATATGCACACTACACACATACATGATAGATATATACATACATATACACACTACACACATACATAGCCACACCGTTACCACAAGTGCTCATGGAAATAGTATCATGAAAAAAACCCCAAAAAACAGCAGTACCAGTGCCTCAATGGGCAGCCCCTAACTCTTTTGTAACACAAGAAAGCCAATATCAAAGCCCTTCTTCATGTGTGTACCTCTGGAATAGCATGTACCTAAACTTCTTTTTAAACTGGTTTATGTTTGGACATTGCTTTAACTCCACATTCAAACCATTCCATAGTTTCACTCCACAGACTGAAATACAAAAACTTTTGATGGTCGTTCTACAACTAAGCATTTTGAAATTAAAATGTCCCCTTAAGTTATAATCCCCCTCTCGTGTGCTGAACAATTTTTGAATGCTTCCTGGGAGTTTATTTATTTTGGCTTTATACATTATTTGTGCAGTTTGATACAAAATAATATCATTACACTTCAATATTTTTGACTGTAAGAATAGTGAATGAGTATGGTCCAGATATCCCACATTGTTGATGATACGTACAGCTCTTTTCTGAAGTATACTTATTGACTTTAATGAGCTTTTATAATTATTCCCCCAAACTTCCACACAGTAGGTTAAATATGGTAAAACTAATGAACAGTAGAGAATGTGGAGTGATTTGTGATCTAGAACCTGCTTTGCTTTATTTATTACTGAGATGCTTCTTGACAGCTTAGACTGTACATGTTTTATATGTGCTTTCCAGTTAATTTGATAGTCAATTGTAACTCCAAGGAATTTTATTTCGAAAACCCTTTCAATATCCACCCCATCTATTTGTATCTGTACCCTTGTTTCACGTGTCCTCTTTCCAAACAGCATTAACTTAGTCTTAGTCAGGTTTAATGACAATTTATTATAGTCAAACCAAGCTTTTAGTTTACTCATTTCTTCCATAATGACTTCCTGTAATTGATTTAAATCATCCCCTGAACAAAAAATATTAGTGTAATCAGCAAATAAGACTCGTTTCAATAATGTAGACACTTTACAGATATCATTGATATACAGGATGAACAATTTTGGCCCCAACACTGACCCCTGGGGGACACCACAAGCAATGTCCAACCAAACACGATGAACAGCAATTCCCCAACTTCACAAACGGTTGTCTCTTATTTAAGTAACTTTTAAGCCAGTCTAGTACAACTCCCCTGATTCCATACTTTTCCATTTTATTGATTAATATATCATGGTTAATTGTGTCAAATGCTTTTTTTAGATCAATAAATATTCCCATTGCATATTGTTTCTTGTCTATGGCATTTGTGATTTCCTCTATTGTTTCAATGATTGCCATTGATGTAGATCTCTTTGATCTAAACCCATATTGACAGTCAGGGAGTAAATGATGTTTTTCTATAAATGCATCTAACCTGTTATTGAATAGTTTTTCTAATATTTTAGAGAATTGTGGAAGTAAAGAGACGGGTCTATAGTTTGTGAAGTGATGTTTGCTCCCAGTTTTAAACAGAGGTATAACTTTAGCTATTTTCATTTCATTGGGAAATGTGCCGGTTTGAAATGACAGATTACAGATATATGTTAATGGTTTTGATATTCCTGTAATGACATTTTTCACCAATGCCATACTAATGTCATTGCAGTCTGTGGACATTTTGTTCTTACATTTGTTTACAATATCCAACACTTCTTCTTCACCCACTGCATTTAAAAACATAGAATTGAGATTTATCTCCAACAATCCCTCCATATTTTTATTCAGTAGAAGCATTTAAGTTTCACCTTAAAACTCATTTGTATACTCTAGCCTTTAAATAGACTCCCTTTTTAGACCAGTTGATCTGCCGTTTCTTTTCTTTTTCTTCCGGTCCGATCCGGTGGCCATGTACTGCTTGCCTGTGTATCGGCTGGGGACATCTCTGCGCTGCTGATCCGCCTCCGCTTGGGATGATTTCCTGCTGGCTCCGCTGTGAACGGGACTCTCGCTGCTGTGTTGAATCCGCTTTGGACTGGACTCTCGCGACTGTGTTGGATCCATTGTGGATTGAACTTTCACAGTATCATGTTACACCCGCTCGACATCCATTGCTTTCCTCCTCTCCAAGGTTCTCATAGTCATCATTGTCACCGATGTCCCACTTGGTGTGAGTTTTCCTTGCCCTTATGTGGGCCTACCGAGGATGTCGTGGTGGTTTGTGCAGCCCTTTGAGACACTAGTGATGTAGGGCTATATAAGTAAACATTGATTGATTGATTGATTGATATTTTTACCAGTTGTCCGTGGATCTGGGATTTTTGCTGCAAGTTCGGGTCCAATACTCACAAAGAATTTATTGAAGGCATTAGCTACATCCATCCATCCATCCATCCATCATCTTCCGCTTATCCGAGGTCGGGTCGCGGGGGCAACAGCCTAAGCAGGGAAACCCAGACTTCCCTCTCCCCAGCCACTTCGTCTAGCTCTTCCCGGGGGATCCCGAGGCGTTCCCAGGCCAGCCGGGAGACATAGTCTTCCCAAAGTGTCCTGGGTCTTCCCCGTGGCCTCCTACCGGTTGGACGTGCCCTAAACACCTCCCTAGGGAGGCGTTCGGGTGGCATCCTGACCAGATGCCCGAACCACCTCATCTGGCTCCTCTCGATGTGGAGGAGCAGCGGCTTTACTTTGAGTTCCTCCCGGATGGCAGAGCTTCTCACCCTATCTCTAAGGGAGAGCCCCGCCACCCGGCGGAGGAAACTCATTTCGGCCGCTTGTACCCGTGATCTTATCCTTTCGGTCATGACCCAAAGCTCATGACCATAGGTGAGGATGGGAACGTAGATCGACCGGTAAATTGAGAGCTTTGCCTTCCGGCTCAGCTCCTTCTTCACCACAACGGACCGGTACAAAGTCTGCATTACTGAAGACGCCGCACCGATCCGCCTGTCGATCTCACGATCCACTCTTCCCTCACTCGTGAACAAGACTCCTAGGTACTTGAACTCCTCCACTTGGGGCAGGGTCTCCTCCCCAACCCGGAGATGGCACTCCACCCTTTTACGGGCGAGAACCATGGACTCAGACTTGGAGGTGCTGATTCTCATTCCGGTCGCTTCACACTCGGCTGCGAACCGATCCAGCGAGAGCTGAAGATCCGGGTCAGATGAAGCCATCAGGACCACATCATCTGCAAAAAGCAGAGACCTAATCCTGCGGTTACCAAACCAGATCCCCTCAACACCTTGACTGCGCCTAGAAATTCTGTCCATAAAAGTTATGAACAGAATGGGTGACAAAGGACAGCCTTGGCGGAGTCCAACCCTCACTGGAAATGTGTTCGACTTACTGCCGGCAATGCGGACCAAGCTCTGGCACTGATCATACAGGGAGCGGACTGCCACAATAAGACAGTCCGATACCCCATACTCTCTGAGCACTCCCCACAGGACTTCCCGAGGGACACGGTCGAATGCCTTCTCCAAGTCCGCAATTATACTTTCTTTATTTATTTGTCCCTTTCTAATTTCCTCTTCCAGCTGCACTGCTGGGTCATTTGTGCTTCTTGCTTTGCGAAAACCACTTTGGTAGTTTTTTTATATTTTCTTTTGACTCTAAATAATATATTAATCTTTCATTAATCATTTTTTTCCATTACTTTGCCCAAATTTGAGGTCAATGCTATCGGCCTATAATTTCCTGCCTCTTCCGGATCTTTCCCTGACTTGCATATTGGAATTATTACAGCTGTTTTCCACTCATCTGGTAATTTTCCTTCTTCATATATCCTATTATATAATTTCAAGACCACTTCTTTGCCGATGCTACCTACATTTTTGATCATTTGATAACTCACCAGGTCTTTCCCTGGCGTCGTATTTTTTAATTTTTTTAAAATTGGAACCATTTCATCCAAAGAAAATGTCATATCCATAGTGTTGGTAAAACTATTATCGTTGTCTTCCTTCATTTCCTCAATATTTAAACTAATTGTTTCTTCTCTCTTTTGTTTTTCTACATTTCTCAAATGATCATTACTGTGCACTTTAACAAAGGTTTTTGCTAAAAGTTCTGCTTTTTCTTTATTTCCTCCCACACTCCGCGTTCCATCTTTCATCACATGATGTTTATGTTCTTTTCTGAGCCCTGACATTCTCTTGATCATTCCCCACACTTGGCTTAAAGGAGTAGTTCTATTTAGTGTTTCACAAAAAGTTCTCCAATGGTGTTTTCTTGTTTTTTTAATAACATACCTTACTCTAGCTTGATGCCTTTTATATTGGATCATGTCTTGGAAATGATGTGTTCTTCTCAATATTCTAAATGCTCTATTCCGTTCTTGTATTGCATCTGTGCACTCTTGTGTCCACCACGGCACTATCTTCCTTCTTCTCCCTATACTATTCCTTGGTATGCTCTGTTCGGCTGCTTCTATTATGCACCCCGTAATATCTGTATTTAATTGTTCAATATCTTGATTTATATCTACTTCCTTTAAAGTTATGTCGGTAATTTCCCTAAATTTCCCCCAGTCACCATGATTATACTTCCATCTTCCTTCTATCCTAGTGCTTTCTGTCCTATGATTTATGTTTATGTGAATGAAGATTGGATAGTGATCACTTCCCATTGTGCTGTATTTATTTACTTCCCACTCCACCTTTCCTGCTAACCCTTGTGACACTAGTGTTAAATCTATTGCTGTTTCTTTACCCGTGACGACATCTAACCTTGTTCCCCACCCATCATTCACACACACCACTTCTTTTTCCTCCAAAAGTGCTTCCAATGTTTCCCCATTCCAGTCATCCCTTTCACCCCACATTGTGCTATGTGCATTAAAGTCACCACACCAAATAATATTGCCACTCCAGTGCTCCATTATTGTTTCTAGTTGGTGAATTTCTAATTTCTTGCATGGATTATAGAAGTTTAGTACTTTGTATCTTTCTTTATTATTCCATACTTCTACTCCTACTATCTCTAGTTCTTGTTTTACTTTTAATATTGAATATTGCATGTCTTCCTTAATAAATATGGCACATCCTCCTCCTTGCCCATCATTCCTATCTTTACGTATCGTTATATATCCTTTTATTATAAAGTTTAATTTTGGCTTCAGCCATGTTTCTTGAATACATATTATATGTGGTTTATTTTTCATATTATTAATATATCCCTTTAATTCCTTTCCGTTTGCTATCAAACTTCTGGCATTCCACTGAACAATGAACATGGCGTTGGATTGTGGTCACATGACTCGGTCTCGTCTACTCTCTGTAGCTCACCTTGCACCTGTTCCCAGGATAGTTCTTTTAAATTTAAAAACTTTGCTGCTGCTTTGACGATTATTTTGATTTTCTCAGTCTTGTTTCTAGCCTGTTCTGTACAATTTATCACGTAAGCCAGGAATACAACTAGTTTGTCCATGGAAATTCCTGTATTTGCTGCCTCTTGTTTTTTATTTCTTGAACTATTTTCACTTCTGTCCTGTTCTGCACTTTCTTGATTTCTTATTTTAACTGCCTCTGTGTATGTAATATTTCTTTCAACTCTGATTTGCTGTACTTCTTTTGCCTGTTTTCTTCTGATGCAGCCCCCATACGCTGCTGTGTGATTCCCGCCACAATTACAACACTTGACCTGTTCATTTTCTCCACATTGTCCATATTCATGCTCCCCTCCACACCTTCCACATCTCATCTTAGCATGACACACACTACTATGTGCCCATAGCGTTGGCACTTGAAACAACGTACTGGGGGTGGCACGTAAGCTCTAACATAGAAGCTTGGATACCCAATCATGATTCTCTCTGGTAGGACCTCCTCTGCAAATTGCACTAGCACGGATTCACTCTCAGTCTTTTCACCGTTCCTAAATGCCATCATTCTTTTCATCATAGTGACAGTTCCTCATTTTATTTCTCTTTTCAGATCATCTAAATGTTCTCCTCTTGGGAGTCCTGTCACGACTCCTCTTGCCCCCTTTCGTTCTCCCACTTCGATGTTTTCCTTTATTATTTTGTTGCACAGTTTTTGCAATCGCATTGCTTTGTTCTTTTGCTCTCCATTTTTGCATTTAATCAACAGCCGTCCGTCCCTGAGCACCTTGGCTATCTCCACCTCTCCAATGTCCTTCTTTAATCCCTTAACCAGTGTCATCAAACTAATGTCATTCATATCTTGGTTTGATTTAAATGTATAAATTATCTTATATTCATCCACCATAACCCTTTTCCTCTTATCAACCTCTTCATCGTCTTCATGCACTCTTTTCGCACTCGACTTTCCTTCACTCCCTCCTCTCCCCTTCTTTCCTCTCTCCCCTCTAGTCCTATCCATTTCCATACTATCCTCATACATCCCGTCACTATCCCCTTCCATCTCCATCCAGTCACAAAACAGCTTATGCTCAACCGCCAAAACAGATTTAGACACTCTCGCCGCCGCCAAATTCACTCCAAATGCTTAGTAGTTCCGCGTCTCTCCTTCCTGAAGCTTCCTTCTCCCGTTAGAGTCCTCTCGAAACCTTTTGTCGGTGTGCGTGCCGCCTTTAGAAAGTCACGTGACCAATCATGAGCTGTTTGGGTCACGTGACCGATACGCGAACTGTGTCGCACTGGCACCTGCGCGCCAAACTGTGTTTATAAGTGATGAGCATCGTGCGTTGCGGTGGAGATGTAGCCAAACTCTCATGAGACACACTTTGCCTTTGGTCTTGTAGATATATTTATTGTATCGGCAGCATCGTAAATATGCTGCCGCTAGACACACAGATTGAACTCAGGACCCCGGAACAGGAAACATAGGTGTCAGGTAACACAGAGGTAAACACTGCCCTCTAATGGACACAATGAGTAAGGGCGTACAACAGTACAACACTTAACAATAAGGAAGTGCATCTGTCAAGGAGATGCTGCTGCCAACAGAATCGCCTCACTTCTGTCGTTGTTTTTTTTTTTTTGTCATTTATCATCGTCGGAGATCATTTCCGCCGTCTGGGAATATTTTGATCATATATCGGAAAAAAATGTATTTGTGTTCATTTTCTTGTCGTTTCATTAAGTCTCCACTGGAGACTCTCCGGTATTGTCCCGCCCACACAACCATCCAATTAATTACATTAAAACACAGTGATGGGGTTGTTTTCTCCGGTAGCTGAGTTGGTAAAGTGAAGGACCAAAAGCGTTCATGTTGATTCCCATAGGGCGGTTGTTCGAGTCCAGCTCGGCCCCATTTACTTTTTACCATGAATTGCTTAACGTGGACCCCGATTTAAACAAGTTGAAAAACTTATTGGGGTGTTACTATTTAGTGGTAAATGGTACGGAATATGTACTGAACTGTTCAATCTACTAATACATAAAAGTTTCAATCAATCAATCATGTTCACATTATTTATTGACTGTATCTAAAAAAGATAAACATATAGTATTATTTAAATGAAGATATGAAATAATCCTAAATGAAATACAATGACTTGGTTTATATTATTGTATATACTAGGTCATAAAATCAGTGTCAGTTGAGTCGGTCCATAGGTTGCCTGTAGGGATTTTTACTGTCCAGTAGATGTCATTATTTAGTGACTCAGTATTGACACAGTATCAATACAGTTTTGCAATGTGTCCAAACGATACATGAAGCCTCATCAACCCATCACTACTTATTAGCGTCCTGCTCACGTCTTTCTCAGTCCATGTGCTTTCACGACAGTTGGCACACTTGACGTTACAAAGCTGTACTGCTCTGTTCAGCTGCCTTCCTTTTTTTTTTTGAAATTTTTATTTATACATTTCAACAATTACAAACAGTAAGCCAAACAACAATATAAAACATTATAAAACATTATGAAAACAGCACAAAACAGTGCCAGGGGGTTGTAAATTTAAAATAACAAAAATAGAATACAAACAAATATATATATATATAATAAACAAAGTGCAAAGCCATAGGTTCATTCAGATTCATTAAATAACTTAAATTTGGAACACAGCATCATCGTTTTCACAGCTTTTTTGTTGTTAGAGGTAGAGAGTGTTTTAATGTAAAGTTCAAAATCTTTTTTAAAGGCACAAAAGATAGGTCGGGTATTGAGAAACTTACATTTATGAATATAAAACTTAGCCAACAAAATAATGAGGTTGCAAAGGTAAAATTCCTTTTCACATTTTTGTTCATACAGTGTAAAACCAAAAATCACATCTTTAAAGCAAAGCACAAATTTGTCATAAATATTGTCCAGGATGAAGCGACAGATGCCTGCCATAGTGATGGAGTGTTTTCACAAGTATAAAACAAGTGGTTGACAGTCTCTGGGTGCATGTTACATAACATCAATGTCCTTCTTCTATTTAACCATTACAGTCTTTACAGGGTAATAACCAGGAATGATTTTAAATGATATCTCTTTGACTTTGTTGGGAAGTAAATACCTGTTAGGAAGGGACCACGTTTTGACCCAACAGATGTCATTTACAACATTATTCCATAAGGAAATGACATAGGAGACAGACACACAATCATTTCGGAATAAGCTGCGGATTTTTCTTTTTTTTTTTTTTTTTTTATCAAAGCAAAGTTTCCCCACAGGAGTGTCAAGTGGATCATTCACAATTTTTACAGCAGAAAGAGGAGGTGTGTAAGCCCTGTACAACATAATAACACCTGTTGGAATGTACAACATAATAACACCTGTTGGAATGTACAACATAATAACACCTGTTGGAATGTACAACATAATAATACCTGTTGGAATGTACAACATAATAACACCTGTTGGGATGTACAACATAATAACACCTGTTGGAATGTACAACATAATAACAACTGTTGGAATGTACAACATAATAACAGGTGTTGGAATGTACAACATAATAACACCTGTTGGAATGGCATCAAATACAATGGAAAATTGTTTGGGAGTCACAGGTATCTTAAAATGGTTGAGAAATTCTTGGTAATTAAAAAGTTGACCTTCCTTATTGAAAAGCTGACTCACTAAAATAATGTTATTGTTAAACCAATTGTTGAGGAAAATAGATTTCCTTTTGTAACATATGTCTTTATTGTTCCAGATGAAATATTTGGTAGGTGAGAAGTGGTGCTTGTATAAAAGAGAGCATGCTAGAAGGGCTTGTTTGTGGAAGTTTGAGAGTGCAACAGGAATCCTATCAATGTTAGAATTACACAATAGCAAAAATGTTAGGCCTCCAAGGTTAGAGAATACATGATGAGAAATAAAGTTCCAAATTGAGGTAGGGTCTTTCAGGTAGTGTCTTATCCAATTAATTTTAAAGGTGTTGTTTAGTGTAGTGAAGTCAAGAAAGTTTAGACCACCCTGATTGTAATTGTTCATTATAACTGATTTATTTATATACTGAATTTTGTTTTTCCAAATAAAGTCAACCAGTATTTTGTCAATAGTTTTACATATTTTTGGGTAATAAAGCGTAATCTTACCGGCTGTCCGTTCAGCTTTTGCTTTTGTCACAACTGTGGGTTATCGTCAAGGATAGCAAACCTTCTCCCATTCTGTGCTGCGGTGGCGTCTTCTGACTTATGCTCTCCTTGATTAGACGCAGCTCTCTAATTATCGGGCTCGCGCACCAGCAGGTGAGACGGGAGCGCGCGGCGCTCTTTCTGCGCGTGAACGTGAATAGATGGGGTGATCATATAAACAGACTGGCTGAACTATATTTTACCTGGGGTTGCCAAGGTGAATAGGGGGTTCGGATGTGCTTTACCAAAAAATATTATTTTATTTTATTTTTTTATTTTTTTAATGGGGTTTGGTTGGTTGCCAGGTCGCTGAGGTTACGAGCACGCGCATCAGCTGACGAGACAGCTATTTGCCGCTAAAGTCACTTTTTAGACTTAAGAGTTCATCTTTCATGTTATCAGTTTGAGAACTTTTTTTCCCTCTCTTTCGATTTTTCCTTTCTTTTATTGTAACTGGATCTGTGCACTCTTATTTTATATTAATATTTTCTACCGCTTGTCCCTTTGGGGTCAATTATATCCGTTATTTCGGAATAATTCCCGCCAATAGAGTGATGTTTGTGTACATTAAATTATTCTGATGTACATCGCATCTCATAACTGATACTACTCATTGTTTCCTGGATTAATTATTGTTATTTTCTTATTCAAAAGTGAAACCAACGATTCCGGAAACGCTGAAGTAAAAAGTTTGATGTATGTTGCTGTTAAAGTGAGACAACTTGAACAAGTTTGACTCGTTAAAAGTCTGAGCAACAAATGAAGATGCAAACTATTCACTGATTGATGTTGTTGAAAAGAGAAGAGCCTCAATAGAAATGAAAATAAATAAATGAGAGTATTTTGGATGAAATGAGCAAGTAGGAATGAGGTGTAGGGAACAACAATAAAAACACGTGGAAGGGTAAATTTAAATAATTCAGGCAGTAATATCGCTACAATTTCTAGCACTTTCACTCTTGTCATTGCAATAAATGTCGCACGGGGGCGCCACTGAACCCCATCATTAAAGCTTTGTTTGATATACTTTGAATTTATTTTTTAAAAAATAAGACACTCTTTTATATCACATTGTTATTCAAATAAATATTACAGGAAAGAAAAGCATGGTAACAGTAACGGCAGGCAATATTTTGCCTCTTCGTCCCCTCGGCTGTGACGTCATTCCCAGCTTCCGGCGTGAACGGAAGGCAGCGGAAGTGTGCCAACTGTCGTGAAAGCACATCGACGCAGAAAGCCGCAAGTAGGACTAATACGTCACTCTTATTATTTGTTCTCCAGTTTGAAATATTTACGGCCTATAAAATACATCTTTGATTCTTTAGTAAAGGATAAAGTGGTATTGATGCGCTAGAAGCACTGTGCCGCTTCTCGTGCTATCTTTGCTTGTTAGTTAGCTTAGCTGGCTAGTTAGCTTAGCTTGTTAGCTGCTAACAGAAGACACAGAAGTTATCAACACATCGCTAAGTAGAGATCAAGTGTGAGAGTAAAGTGTTGTGATTGTGTGAAAATGTGCGAAAGAAGGATAGCAAAGTATGAGGAGGAACTTTGTCCAACAAAAGAGGAGGACGAGCGACAACGTCAACTACTGGACGTTTATTATAAGAAACATCATCAAGTTGTGTTACACAGAACAGGTTTGTTTACTTTTTACTCTCACATCTTTACTAACTTTATATTTGATGAATAACACTATGCTTAATATATTGTGTATAAGAAGTTGTGTTGTCTTGTGAGGATGATGCATTCCGTCTGCTACTTGCAACGTGGTCTTGCAACCACGTGGTTGTCTGTGTTCTGTGGAATGTAACTACTAAAGATGAGTTACATATCCCAGTCCATTTGTACTACAAACTGTCAGTGGTGGAACAAGTCAGAGCCGGGCCGGGGGCATGACACAAATAATAAAGCTAATTCTACCATCATTTTACAACATACACATGCCAGAAAGGCATGTGTATCTTTAACCAGGTTTTAAAACGTTTCAAAACCATTTCTGCTGAAATTTGCATTTTCCCGACATGCATTTATTTTCCCACTTTCACCACAGCATCAACCCGTTCACAGGATGTAGAAAACATATCAAAGGGGATCTGTTTTTTTCTTTTAACTGTGCCTATTGTTCACAAACCTTATGTTAGACATTAACATGTTTTGTTTTTTATTTTTTATGAATTCTAAGTTCTAAAGAAACGTCAGCAAAATCTTAACTATCCTAGATTTATCAATGGAGTCAATGGGATCACCTCTATTCCGCTCACTAAGCCCCCTAAATAAGAATTAGTTGATCAATATAATATACCCAGAAGTCATTTTTTAATCGCTATCTCTAAAACATCCTGTAAAAATGCATATCCTTTGGAAATATGCCTTACAATAGCCACAAACTGGAGGATACATTTTTAATTAGGATACGATTTGAATAAATAATGTAAAGGTTGAATGGAAATTTCCAGGGTGTATCCCTTCTTCTGCCCACCTGTAAGTCCAAAAGGGAAAACAAAAGGGAAAAGCGGTAGAAAATGGATGGATGGATAGGAAAAAAGCACATCATCGACATGCCTCAAATGTTTCCTTTTTAAAGGGGAACCTTATCAGCAGACCCATGTAAGCGTCAATATATACTTTGATGTTGCAGAAAAAAGACCGTATATTTTTTTAACCGATTTCCGAACTCTAAATGGGTACATTTTGGCGAGTTAAACGCCTTTCAGTTTATCGCTTCAGGAGCGATGACGTCAGAATGTGACGTCACCTAGGTAATGAAGCCGCCATTTTCATTTTCTCAAACACATTACAAACACAGCGTCTCCGCTCTGTTATTTTCCGTTTTTTCATGCCTTGTCGGTGTGTTGTCGGAGGGTGTAACAACACTAACAGGGAGGGATTCAAGTTGCACCACTGGCCCAAAGATGCGAAAGTGGCAAGAAATCGGCCGCCAGACCCCCATTGAATGTGCCGCAGTGTCTGCACATTTTACCGGCGATGCTAAGGCAGACATGGCACAGAGATGTATGGATAACCTGCAGATGCATTTGCAACGATGAAGTCAACGAAATCACAAAGGTGAGTTTTGTTGATGTTGTTGACTTATGTGCTAATCAGACTTATTTGGTCGCATCGTGACTGCCAGCTAATCGATGTTAACATGCTATTTAAGCTAGCTGTATGTACAATTGAAACTATTTTTAAATCCAGCGTTTCCCTCCACCCACATTTAATGCCAAACAAACACTTACCAATCGACGGGTTTAAGTTGATCCAGTTTCACAAGATGCGAAACTTCCGATCGTTGGTCTGCACATTTTACCGGCGGTGCTAAGGCAAACATGGCCGAATAGCGTCAATAGTTATTCGCTCAATAGCTTCAGTTTGTTATTCAATTTAGTTTTCGCTATCTGCCTCCATACTCTATCCGTTTCAATACATGTGTAATCCGTGGAATCGCTTAAACCGTTGAAATCCGAGTCTGAATCCGAGCTAATGTCGCTATATCTTGCTGTGGTAACCGCCATGTTGTTTGTATTGGCAGCACTGGATGACCTCACAGGAAAATGGACAGTGGCTTCGAAGATAGCTAAAATAAGGCACTTTAAAGCTTTTTTTAAGGATATTCCGGGACGGGTAACATTTTGGAAAAAAAAACTTCAAAGAATAAAACAAGCCACTGGGGACTGATTTTTATTGGTTTTAAGCCTTTTGAAATTGTGATAATGTTCCCCTTTAAGGTCAAGACAAGTGTTGCCTTAAAGGAGGGCTCATATTTTAGGGCACCAAGGCAAGTTAGAAGGGCACCAAGGCAAATGTTATTTTCTTTCCAGTTTGTTGATTAAATGCAGAGTCGCTCACATTTATTTGTGCAATAAATCTTTGAACAATTTTGACCCGTACTTTGGGTCAAAGCATAATAATTGTGTAAATGCATCAATAAGTACATTATGCTTGTGTAAGGTGTTTTTTTTTTTTAACCTTTATTTTGTTAGCGCAGTCAGACCTATTATTCTGAAGGGGGAAGTGTGTTGCTGTTCTCAGAACGATGTGTGGAGGCGACACTTGCGACTGCTGTCCTGTTTCTACATTATTCCAACATTGATGATGTCGTTCACAACAACACAAGCAGATGAGATGTGTTGCAGGTGTATGGATTTTCCTTGCCAGTTTTAGCTTCGTAGCTTAGTCGCTATTCCAAATGACCGCCTAAAGGACGGGACAATTGTGTGTTTAAAGGATGAATGAGTGGTCCAGAACACATTTTCCATCCATCCATCTTCTTCTGCTTATCCGAGGTCGGGTCGTGGGGTCAGCAGCCTAAGCAGAGAAACCCAGACTTCCCTCTCCCCAGCCACTTCGTCCAGTTCCTCCCGGGGGATCTCGAGGCATTCCCAGGCCAGCCGGAAGACATAGTCTTCACTATGTGTCCTGGGTCTTCCCCGTGGCCCGAACCAACTCATCTGGCTCCTCTCCATGTGGAGGAGCAGCAGCTTTACTTTGAGTTCCTCCCGGATGACAGAGCTTCTCACCCTATCTCTAAGGGAGAGCCCCGCCACCCGGCGGAAGAAGCTCATTTCGGCAGCTTGTACCCGTGATCTTGTCCTTCGGTCATAACCCAAAGCTCATGACCATAGGTGAGGATGGGAACGTAGATTGAACAATAAATTGAGAGCTTTGCCTTCCGGCTCAGCTCCTTCTTCATCAAAACGGATCGATAAAGTGTCCGCATTACTGAAGACGCCGCACCGATCCGCCTGTTGATCTCACGATCCACTCTTCCCTCACTCGTGAACAAAACTCCGAGGTACTTGAACTCCTCCACTTGAAGCAAGATCTCCTCCCCAAGCCGGATATTGGCAATCCACCCATTTCCGGGTGAGAACCATGGACTCGGACTTGGAGGTGCTGATTTCCATCCCAGTCGCTTCACACTCTGCTGAAACTGATCCAGTGAGAGCTGAATATATTGGCCAGATGAACCCACCAGGACCACATTATCTGCAAAAAGCAGAGACTTAATCCTGCAGCCACCAAACCACATCCCCTCAACGCCCTGACTGCGCATAAAAATTCTATCCATAAAAGTTACGAACAGAATCGGTAACAAAGTGCAGCCTTGACGGAGTCCAAGCCTCACTGGAAAGGTGTCTGACTTACTGCCGGCGATGCGGACCAAGCTCTGGCACTGATCATACAAGGAGCGGACCGCCACAATAAGATCTGTGCCTTGTCCGAGTCCACAAAGCACATCTAGACTGGTTGGGCAAACTCCCATGTACCCTCAAGGACTCTGCTGAGAGTATAGCTGGTCCACAGTTCCACGACCGGGACGAAAACCACACTGTTCCTCCTGAATCCGAGGTTCGGCTATTTGTCGTAGCCTCCTCTCCAGTACACCGGAATAGACCTTACCGGCAAGGCATTATTTTCTCTAACAAATGTTGCTTTTTCTAAGAATGACAACATTTCTCTTATATTTGTGTCAATTTCCCTAATATTGTGCAGTGAACAGTAGATTTTGTTTTATTAGCCAATTCTGTGACTCCGTAAGTCATTGTTGAAATAATATGCTTTATTTTTTTTGTTGAGTTCAGTGATTATTGACTAGATTATTACTTTGGGAAGGTGAGAGAAGAAGAGTTGTGGTCTTGTGAGAATTGTCTGGTTTGTCCATCCTAGGCCACCGTAGGTCACGTGTGGTGCATCACCAGACCTGCTAATGTTAGCCAAGTTAGCTGCTCATGCGTGTTGGAGTGGAGACGGCTGAGGGGAGTCGTGTATGAAACAAGCTCAGCTTCCTCATGAAGGTGACGTGATGATGTCACATAAGGACTACACTCACAAAAGAATGGCAACGTTTGGGCCCCCGGACCAGCTTTATTTGTGCCATATTGAGGCAGCGCTTTTTTACGCTTTCAGACCAAACGAACAAAAGAAGGCCTTTTGTATGCAGTTTGAGAGCCGCAGCCGGAGAAAATAAACACACAGTGTATCCATGACTGCAAAGTTCATTGACCGTTTGTCTGATTGATTGACTAATGTTTTAATACCTCTGGACATTGACTTGAAATATTTCTGTCAATCACACAAACATGCTTGTGGGGGAGTTTTCTGTGTCTACGTACCTTCCACACATGCGTACACCCACCGGAGTGACATTTTTCCAAGTTGCACCATCCCCACATTTTTCAACCTATTCAAACCATTCCAGCATCAACTCATTCCACTCATCCTGGACATTCAAACTAACACTTTCTCAAGTTCCAAACGAAATTTCAATTTTCCTTTAAATTCAAACTCTTCACCATTTAAACCAGGGGTCTGAAACTCAATGTACATGGGGGCCACTGGATGCAGAAACTGGGTGAGGCTGGGCCGCAAGAAAAGATTTCTTAAAAAATGTAACATGCGCTTTTTAATGAATTCACTTTCTATGAATGGCTTTCCCGCCCTAGCAACATACTTGCCAATCCTCACCATTTTTCCGGGAGACTCCTGAATTTCAGTGCACCTCCCGACAATCTACCGGTGCAACCATTCTCCCCAATTTTTACCAATTTTCACCCGGCCGACATTATTAAGGGCTGCCGTGACTGCACTGCCTTTAACGTCCTCTACAACATTGGTTCTCAACATTTTTTCAGTGATGTACCCCCTGTGAACATTTTTCTAATTCAAGTACCCCCTAATCAGAGCCATGCATTTTTGGTTGAAAAAAAAGAGATAAAGAAGTAAAATACAGCACTATGTCATCAGTGTCTGATTTATTCAATTGTATAACAGTGCAAAATATTGCTCATTTGTAGTGGTCTTTCTTGAAATATTTGGAAAAAAAGATATAAACATAAATAAAAAAACTTGTTGAAAAGTAAACAAGTGATTTAATTATAAATCAAGATTTCTCCACATAGAAGTAATCATCAACTTAAAGTGCCCTCTTTGGGGATTGTAATAGAGATCCATCTGGATTCATCAACTTACTTCTAAATATTTCTTCACAAAAAAAAACAAAAAAACTTTAACATCAATATTTATGGAACATGTCCACAAAAAGTCTAGCTGTCAACACTGAATGTTGGATTTTTTAAATTATTTTTTCAGTTTATAAACTTACATTCATATTTCATTGAAGTATTATTCAACAAACATATTTATAAAGGATTTATGAATTGCTGTTTTTTTTTAGAATGTTTTTAATAAATCTCACTTGTCCCTTGGCATACCTTCAAGTACCTTTCAGGGGTTTGCGCACCCCCTAAAAGAGGACTACTGCTCCACTACATGTCATCGCGCATGCTTTTATATCACACAACCAACATGCCGGCTCCACAACATGTTGTATGAATCTTGTGCAGAACAACGTACGTGGCTGCAAGACGTACTTGTTCAACAGCCATACAGGTCACACTGAGGGTGGCTGTATAAACAACTTTAACACTGTTACAAATATGCGCCACACTGTGAACCGACACCAAACAAGAATGACAAACACATTTTGGGAAAATTTCCGCACACTAACACAAATGCAGCCCTAACTCTCCCGGGCTACAATATACAACACCTCAACCGACGCAAGTAGGGAGGGTAGGGGGTTGGTGGTAGCGGTGGTGTGTATATTGTAGCCCGGAAGAGTTGGGTCTGCATGGGATTCTGGGTAATTGTTCTGTTGTGTTTATGTTGTGTTATGATGCAGATGTTCTCCCGAAATGTGTTTGTCATTCTTGTTTGGTGTGGGTTCACAATCTGGCACATATTTGTAACAGTCTTAAAGTTTTTCTTACGGCCACCCTTAGTGTGACGTGTGTAGCTGTTGATCAAATATATCTTGCAATAACACACATAGATATTTCATGGCCAGATGCAACATACAACTAGGCTTGCACGCTGTCAGTTCATGATGTAGGGGGCGCTAAAGGCAGCACCCTTATGGCACTCCCTGAATATTTTTGATCTGGTACAAATCTACAGGGGCTTTGAGAAAATTGATGCCCTGAAATTCAGGGGTCTCCCGGGAAAATTGGGGATGTTGGCAAGTATGACTCTGTCAAGCGCCATTCATATTAAACTCGCGGGCCGCACCAACATTAAATTGTCATATCAAAGTGCGGGCCGCATAATAACGTCTCACGGGCCGCATGTTTGAGACCCCTGATTTAAACCATTTTAACATTCAAACTATTCTTACATTCACACTACATTCTGTCAGCAATTCAGTTCAATATCAGCATTGGAGCATTCACACGCAATTCCTTGAAAAATTGCCTCATCTACTTATTATTATTATTGTTATTATTATTATTAAATGTAGCTTACCATATTGCTGAAAAATGTAACTTTCCCTTGGAGATTAATAAAGTACAGTATTTCCTTGAATTGCCCCGCCGGGGCGCTAATTAATTTAAAACCTCTTCTCACTCCGGCATTTACCAAAGGGATGTGGTAAAGGCAAGCATGCGGTAATTATTATAAAACCTCTTCTCACTCCAGCACTTACCAAAGACATGCGGTAAAATTAGTCCTGCGCTTAAAAATTTGAGTGTGATGTAAGGATACCATCATGAAAAGCACATTTAATTTAAAAAACACGTTATTATGGTCTTACCTTTACTTATAAATGAAGTCCATGCACAGCTCCTTCTGATCAAAAGCATCGATAACTTGTTTATAGAAGTCTTCCTTATCTTTCTTCAGGTTCAAAGTCTCTCTGTCTCGATGGAGATCTTCCTTTATCACCTCCTGCTTCGATTGAAAGTCCAGTTTTGAAAATTGTTTTATTTTAGATATATGTAATCCTCCATGTTAAAAGTGCAAGCAAGAGAAACAAATAAACACACGCTGCTCACTCTTGCTGCTTGTTGTCACTTCTTCTGCAGCCGAGTAGTCGCAAGAAGGATCACTAGCGCCCTCTACCACCAGGAGGCGGGAGTCATTTAATGACTCATATTTGACACACGCAGCTACGGTATATTAATAAAACATAGCTGCTTACTGTTCTTTTTAGCATCTTCAACAGCTTGGACCTTAAATCCTACTGAATAGCGCTTAATCTTTTTCCCTTGATGCGATTTCAAATTATTGAAATCAGTGTCCTCCATTTTGAAAATGATGACAGGTGAAGTGTCACTCGTGACGTGACTAGTGTGACCCGGCGGAAATTCTAGGCATATGCTAATTATTTAGCGAAACGAGTTTGACTCGGGGTTCATCCTGAGCCGGCGGTAATGCTAAGCACGCGCTAATTAGTTTGCAAAACGAGTTAGACCCAGCAGTAATTCTAGGCAGGCGCATACTATATACCCGGCGGCAATTCAAGGAAATACGGTCTGTCTGATACTGATTTTGATTGAATGTGTGGACTGCATGAATGATGCCTTTTCAATTCTCACTCTAACCCAATTTGAGTGTCTAGAAACGCACTAAATTAATATAATCCATTATTACTATCATTCATAAGGTAAACAAGTTATCTTTTGAAGGTGTAGTCAGTAATCTGATTACTTCTTCCCAGTTTAACTGTGGTGACACTATCTAAATGAAAGCAAAACAGATGTCATCTTTCTTGGCCAAGATGTTGACTGTGCTCATGCTTCTTTTATAACAGACATGTCTCTAAAGAGAATGTGAAAATGACTAATTATTGTCCACCAGCAGGGGGAGCTCATCACTAGTACTACTGTGTGGAGGCTGGCATGTGGTACATTATTTCCTGTGTGTGTATGACTTATTCAGAGGGAGAACAGCACACTTTCACGTATGGTGTCTACCATTAAGGATTGCAGGAATGACTTTTAGGAAGTTTTTATATGAATAAGATGGATTGGATGTTGGCCTGGGAAGACATTCCCCTGAAGGTCTTCTTCATGTGTCAGCTGGAAGTACCCTGACTGCTGTGAGGGGAAACTGATGAGATTGTGAGATCATATGTTGGTGCAGGACATTGTCTCATGTGACTGAGCAAAACTGGACTTTTCTGAAGAATGTTTGTTTTCTCCTGTCCCGCAGACCTCGATGAAGAACATCTTCCTCGTGAGCAGGAGGTGGAACCACAGTACCCCCACATACACAAGGAAGAAGGGGTACCACATTCCCAACACATCAAAGAGGGAGGAGAGGAGCCACAGCCCCCCCACATTAAAGAGGAAGACGAGAAGCCACAGACCCATAATGTTAAACTGACCCTTCACATTAAAGGGCAAGCGGAGGACCCACTGAACTTACACATCAAAAAGGAAGAGGAGGACTCACTGACCCCCAACTTTAAAGAGGAAGAGGAGGACCAAGAGCCGCCGCAGATTAAAGAGGAAGAGGAGGAAAAGGGCATCAGTCAGCCTAAATGGTTGGAGGAGTTCCCAGTGACTGGTGTCCCTGTGAAGAGTGAAGATGATGAGGTGAAAGGTGAAAGTGAGGAGAGGGGAGGGGGGGAGCCTCCAAGCAGCAGCTCAACACAACACATGACAACAGAAGCTGATGGAGACCACTGTGGAGGATCACAAGCAGACAAGCTCTTAGCTCCACTATCAGATAGTGAGGACACAACGTCACACTCTCCTGACACTGATGATGAAGACTCTAAAGATGATAAGACATGTCACACTGACAACACTCACTTCAAATGTTCTCTCTGTCACAAAACCTTTAAATACTATAGTTCTCTGAAATTACACATAAGATCACACACTGGAGAAAAACCTTTTTTTTGTTCACTCTGTAGTAAAGGTTTTACACAACGTCAGAATTTGAAAGTACACATGAGAACACACACTGGTGAAAAAACTTTTTCCTGTACAATCTGTAGTGAAGGTTTTGTAGAAAGTCGCAATTTGAAAAAACACATGAGGACACACACTGGAGAAAGACCTTTTGTTTGTTCAACCTGTGGTAAAGGTTTGGCAGACAGTAACAATTTGAAAAGACACATGAGAACACACACTGGTGAAAAGCCTTTTTCCTGTTCAACCTGTGGTAAAGGTTTTACACAAAGTCAACATTTGAAAAGACACATGAGGACACACACCGGTGAAAAACCTTTTTCTTGTTCAATCTGTGGTAAAGGTTTTACACAAAGTAGTAGTTTGAAAACACACATGAGAACACACACTGGTGAAAAATCGCATTCCTGTTGAATCTGCAACAGAAGCTTTTGTTGACGATCAAAGCTTGTAGCACACATGAGAAGACACCCAGGAGAGAAAGTGTTGAGTTGCAGTGTGTGTGGTGAAAGATTGTCTTCTAAGTAGCAGTGTAAGAAACACAAGTGTGCTGGTGAGAACAGCAGCAGCAAATGAAACTGCAGGATTTGAAATAAACTCTCAAGACTTTCATTTTGACTTTCTAACAACTTCAGCACATATAACATGTGTGACATTGTTGTTTGTCTAACAATCTGTTTAATACATTTCTACATTTATAGATTAGATATTTTATATTACTGCTTTTTTCAGTCAAGTAAATGCATTAATATGCAACATTGTGTACTTATATTAAAAAATGGACGGAACAATTTGAGTAAAAAGGTGAGAGTAAACAATAAAAGACATATTTTACATGCAATAAACATTTTGTGCACACACACACACATATATATATATATATATTTATATATATATATATATATATATATATATACAGTGAAGATAATAAGTATTTGAACACCCTGCTATTTTGCTAGTTCTCCCACTTAGAAATCATTGAGGGGTCTGAAAATTTCACAGTAGGTGCATGTCCACTGTATGACAGATAACCTAAAAAGAAAATTCCAGAAATCAAAACCTATGATTTTTGAACAATTTATTCGTGTGATACAGCTGAAAATAAGTATTTGAACACCAACATTAATATTTGGTAGAGTAGCCTTTGTTTGCAATTACAGAGGTCAAACATTTCCTGTAGTTCTTCAGCAGGTTTGTACAGACTGCAGGAGGGATTTTGGCCCACTCCTCCACTCAGGTCTTCTCTAGATCAGTCAGGTTTCTGGGTTGTCGCTGAGTAACACAGACTTTCAGCTCCCTCCAAAGATTTTTAATTGGATTTAGGTCTGGAGACTGGCTAGGACACCCCGGAACCTTGATATGGTTCTTAATGAGCCACTTCTTTGTTTTCCTGGCTGTGTGCTTTGAGTAATTGTCATGTTGGAAGATCTAGCCACGACTCATCTTCAATGATCTGACTGAGGGAAGGAGATTTTTGGCCAAAATCTCACAATACATGGCTGCAGTCATCCTCTCCTTAATACAGTACAGTCGTCCTGTTCCATGAGCAGAAAAACACCCCCAAAGCATGATGCTACCACCCCCAGGCTTCACAGTAGGGATGGTGATCTTGGGATGGTACGCATCATTCTTCTTCCTCCAAACACACATAGTGGAATTATGACCAAAAAGGTCAATTTGGGTCTCATCTGTCCACAAAACTTTCTCCCATTAATCCTCTGGATCATCCAAATGGTCATCGGCAAACTTAAGACGGGCCTTAACATGTTCTGGTTTAAGCAGGGAACCTTCCGTGCCATGCATGATTTCAAACCATGATGTCTTAGTGTATTACCAACAGTCACCATGGAAACAGTGGTCCCAGCTCATTTCAGGTCATTGACCAAGTCCTGCCGTGTAGTCCTGGGCTGATTCCTCACCTTTCTTAGCATCATTGAGACCCCACCAGGTGATATCTTGCACGGGGCTCCACTCTGATTGAGATTGAGCGTCATGTTTAGCTTCTTCCATTTTCTAATGATTGCTCCAACAGTGGACCTTTTATCACCAAGCTACTTGGCAATTTCTCCAGAGCCCTTTCCATCTTTGTGGAGTTGTACACTATTGTGTCTGGTGTCTTTGGACAGCTCTTTGCTCTTAGCCATGCTGAATGTGTGGGTCTTTCTGATCGTATGGGGTGGACAGGTGTCTTTATGCAGCTAACGACATCACACAGGTGCATCTGATTCAGGATAATACAGTGGAGTGGAGGAGGACTTTTAAAGGCGGACTAACATGTCTTTGAGGGTCAGAATTTTAGCTGATAGACAGGTGTTCAAATACTTATTTTCAGCTGTAATACACAAATAAATTGTTAAAAAATCATAGATTGTGATTTCTGGATTTTTCTTTTTAGGTTATCTGTCATACAGTGGACATACACCTACTGTCAACATTTTAGACCCCTCAATGATTTCTAAGTGGAAGAACTTGCAAAATAGCAGGGTGTTCAAATACTTATTTTCTTGACTGTATGTTCTGGTTCACATCTGAAACATCTTCTGGACCACTTCAGGAAGCATATTATTATTTACTTTATACATCATTTGAACAGTTGTCTTTTATTCACTTTTAAAATGTGTGATTTTATGAATCATTTGATGGGTCTCTATAATGTATTTTGTTAATTATTGTTATTACTCTGAATCATGATGGTTGTGTTGTGATTATTTTATATGTATGTCCCCAGGCCTTTATGCAGTATAAAAGTGAGAGAAAACAGCATATGTTTTTTTGTGGAAAGATGGCTTTGTTTTAAAAATCTTACATTTGTGGATACATCAAATAAATCCAGTATTGTGTTTAAAAATGTGTTTTTTGTTTTTTCTCTTTTTTAACATCCCCAAAACAACATCAATATCAGTCAAAGTTTGGAGTGTCAGACAAAAGCCAATATTGTATATCATCCCACAGAGATTTACTTTGCATACATTCTTAAAATGAACTGTTTATTGTGTTTCCCTATCACAGAACGAACAAGTGTTGTATCCAATTGCAAAACAACATCTTAAAAATTAAATGAAGTTATGAGTATTGTTTTGTTCCAGAGAAAATACAGTAAAGAATTCATAGTAAATAGTTGAAAAAATGACATACTGTAATTCAAATATTTTGAATGAAAGCCTTCTTAATTTTTGTAATTCTTTTTATTTGCAGGTCGTACTTAATGAAATCTTCAAATAATAAAACACTTTTATCAGTCAATAATTGCATCAGTGACCAAATACCTTTTTCAAACCATTGCTGTTCAAAGATGGATTTGTTTCTCATTTGAATATAAGAACAATTCCATAGTGGAGTATTATGTGTGATGAAGTTGTGTTTGTAAATTAGTTTCCAGTACAACAACACTTGCTGGTAGGGATGGGTACTGTTCACTTCTAATTCCATGTTTTATGTGTTATATATGTCAATATATTGTGTGTTTGTATTTTGCCAACATGGTAGAATCACATGATAGGCAGGTTGTATCATGTTTTTCTGTTACCTTGAGGAAATGGCATAAAGAGGAAGATGACAATATAATGTCACTTGGACAATGATGTACAGAACAGAGGAGATTTAGTTCATTTTTATTTTTGCTTTTAGGTGATTCTTTTTTTAATTATTATTTCACAAAACCTCTCCATTATCCAGCGATGGATTTCTGGTAGCTGCTTAAAAAGAGATGGAAGGAGATAGTGAGCTGATGTATGAGGAAGGTATGGACATGGATAGGACTAGAGGGGAGAGAGGAAAGAAGGGGAGAGGAGGTCATGAAGGAAAGTAGAGCGCTAAGAGAGTAGAAAGGAGGAAACAGATTCTGTAGATAATTGCAAGATTATATATACATTGAAGTCAGATCAAGACATGAAAGATATTAATTTGATGACACTGGTTAAGAGTTCAGTTCAATTTTAGGACTAGATAGAACAATCCCATGATACAAGATAACCTGAGTAGAGTGGAAATAATAGGCTACCTCCTTCAGCGCTGCCTCAGAGTGGTTGTGGTGTTAGACCTGGTTGGGTGGGATTGTAAGAGATGAAAGAAGGACATTGGAGAGGTGGAGATGGCCAAAGTGCTAAAGGACGGAAGTAGTTTGATTAAATGTAAAAATGGAGAGTAAAAGAACAAAAGCAATGCGATTGCAAAAGCTGTGCAATAAGATACTAAAGAAAATAATGGAAGTGGGAGAATGAAAGGGGGCAAGAGGAGTGGTGACAGGAATCCCAAGAGGAGAACATTTAGAAGATTTGAAAAGAGAAATGAAAGGGGGAACTGTCACAATGATGAAGACATTGATGGCATTTGGAAATAGGGCAAAGACGGAGAGTGAATTTGTGCTAGTGCAGTTTGTCCAGGAAGTCATCCCAGAGAGAATCATGATAGGGTTTTTAAGTTTTTACGTTAGAACTTACGTGCCACCCCCAGTATGTCGTTTCAAGTGCCAACGCTATGGGCACATAGTAGTGTGTGTCATGCCAAGATGAGATGTGGACGGTGTGGAGGGGAGCATGAATATGGACAATGTGGAAGTCATGAACAGATGAAGTGTTGTAACTGTGGGGGAATCACACAGCAGCTTATGTGGGCTGTGTCATTAGGAAACTGAAGTACAGCAAATGAGAGGAGCGTATGTAATAAACTGTACAGGATATATGAAGAGGAAAATGAGCAGCTGAGTGGAAAGAAGCTGTAATAATTCCAATATGCAAACCAGGAAAAGACCCGAAAGTGGCAGGTAATTATAGGCCGATAGCTTGTATAAAATAAAATATTATAGAGTAGGGTTCAATCTCGGTCCACACTCCATATCAGAAGGTGGCACTCTTAAAGCAGAAAAGAAGAAGAAGCAGAGCAGTACTGCCTTTTAACGTCAAGTGTGCTAACTGTCGTGAAAGCACATCGACGCAGAAAGACGTGAGCAGGACGCTAATAAGTCAGTCTTATTATTTGTTCTCCCGTTTGAAATATTTATGGCCTATAAAATACATATTTGATTCTTTAGTAGAGGATAAAGTCGTCTGGATGCGCTAGAAGCACTGTGCCGCTTCTCGTGCTATCTTTGCTTGTTAGTTAGCTTAGCTCGCTAGTTAGCTTAGCTTGTTAGCTGCTAACAGAAGACACAGAAGTTATCAACACATCGCTAAGTAGAGATCAAGTGTGAGAGTAAAGTGTTGTGATTGTGTGAAAATGTCTACATTACAAATGTTGAGAGCGTTGGTGGATCAGCGACTAACTGCTGCCGTTGAAGAAATATTTGTAGTGTTAGAAAGAATGATAGCAGAATACGAGGCGGAACTTTCTAGAACAAAAGAGGAGAACAATCAACTACTGGACGCTGTTTTCACGAAACATCAAGTTGTGTTACACAAAACAGGTTTGTTTACTTATTGCTTTCAAATGTTTACTCATTTGATATTTGACTAATAATAAGAAAATGATATTTGGAATATTTAATAGATGGCGGAGTAGAGCAAGTTGAAAACTGAAGCTCCCCTGTGCATGCTCTAAAAAAACTCTAAGCTACTTGGATTTCTGCCATAACTTTTTTTTTTCTTTTATGAACACCACTTTCCTCATTTTTCGCACACATGCTACAAATTTCAATGAAAAAGGCAACAATGGAATCAGGATCGTCCTCGTCTCAAACATCCGTCGTCACTGAGGCCTACCTTGAGACTCTACTCAGGAAATGTTTCAATGAGGCTGAGGTTAGATCCCAAAAGCGATTCCAGCGATTGGAGGATCAACTTGGGTCAATTCAAGATACTTTATCCAAGCACGCTGCCGACATAGAAACTGTCCGCAATGAAGTGTCTTCTATTGAAACACCAGTCCATAGCAATGAGGACACTATGCTCAAGTTCACCAGAAGGCTCACACACATTGAGAAAAAAAAGACAGATCTGGAGGACAGAAGCATTAGAATAATTGACATGAAGGAAGGCGAAGAAGGAAATAACACGCTGTCTTACCTGCCCGCCAACATCCCCAAGTGGTTCCCTGCCTTGGCTGCTCGTCCTCCGGAGCTCATGAGGGCCCCCCGCTCCAATCTGCCCGTCCCAGGACCATGATTGTCAGGTGTCTACGGTACATGGATAAGGACCGCATCCTCAACCAGGCTAGAAAAACATCCTCTTCAGCTCTCTAGGGAACTCTGTTGGCTTTGCCCCGGACTACAGTGACTACAGTGACTACAGTGACTACAGTGACTACAGTGACTACAGTGATTACAGTGACTACAGTGACTACAGTGACTACAGTGACTACAGTGACTACAGTGACTACAGTGATTACAGTGACTACAGTGACTACAGTGACTACAACGACTACAGTGACTACAGTGACTACAGTGTTTACAGTGACTACAGTGACTACAGTGACTACAGCGACTACAGTGACCACAGTGACTACAGTGACTACACTGATTACAGTGACTACAGTGACTACAGTGACTACAGCGACTACAGTGACTACAGTGACTACAACGACTACAGTGACTACAGTGACTACAGTGTTTACAGTGACTACAGTGACTACAGTGACTACAGTGACTACAGCGACTACAGTGACCACAGTGACTACAGTGACTACAGTGATTACAGTGACTACAGTGACTACAGTGACTACAGCGACTACAGTGACTACAGTGACCACAGTGACTACAGTGACTACAGTGATTACAGTGACTACAGTGACTACAGTGATTACAGTGACTACAGTGACTACAACGACTACAGTGACTACAGTGTTTACAGTGACTACAGTGATTACAGCGACTACAGTGATTGCAGTGACTACAGTGACTACAGTGACTACAGTGACTACAGTGATTACAGTGACTACAGTGATTACAGTGACTACAGTGACTGCAGTGATTACAGTGACTACAGTGACTACAGTGATTACAGTGACTACAGTGACTGCAGTGACTACAGTGATTACAGTGACTACAGTGACTACAGTGACTACAGTGACTAGACTGACTAGAGTGACTACAGTGACTACAGTGATTAAAGCGATTACAGTGACTACAGTGATTACAGTGACTACAGTGACTACAGTGACTACAGCGACTACAGTGACTACAGTGACCACAGTGACTACAGTGACTACAGTGATTACAGTGACTACAGTGACTACAGTGATTACAATGACTACAGTGACTACAACGACTACAGTGACTACAGTGTTTACAGTGACTACAGTGATTACAGCGACTACAGTGATTGCAGTGACTACAGTGACTACAGTGACTACAGTGATTACAGTGACTACAGTGATTACAGTGACTACAGTGACTGCAGTGATTACAGTGACTACAGTGACTACAGTGATTACAGTGACTACAGTGACTGCAGTGACTACAGTGACTACAGTGACTACAGTGACTACAGTGACTAGACTGACTAGACTGACTAGACTGACTAGAGTGACTACAGTGACTACAGTGATTAAAGCGATTACAGTGACTACAGTGACTACAGTGATTACAGTGACTACAGTGACTGCAGTGACTACAGTGACTACAGTGACTACAGTGACTAGACTGACTAGACTGACTAGAGTGACTACAGTGACTACAGTGATTAAAGCGATTACAGTGACTACAGTGATTACAGAGACTACAGTGACTACAGTGATTACAGTGATCACAGTGGCCACAGTGACTACAGTGACTACAGTGATTACAGTGATTACAGTGACTACAGTGATTACAGTGACTGCAGTGACAGTGACTACAGTGATTACCTTTGAATACAGTGACTACAGTGACTACAGTGACTACAGTGATTACAGTGACTACAGTGATTGCAGTGATTACAGTGACTACAGCGATTGCAGTGACTACAGTGACTACAGTGATTAAAGTGATTTCAGTGACTACAGTGACTACAGTGATTACAGTGACTACAGTGACTACAGTGATTACAGTGACTACAGTGACTACAGTGACTACAGTGATTACAGTTACTACAGGGACTACAGTGACTACAGTGACTACAGTGACTACAGTGACGCGACGGCCAAGCTGAGACGACCCTGCTCTCCACGATGTACAGTGCTCGAAAAGCTGTCTTTGAAGCCTTTCTCATCTATTGAGCAACTATCAAACTCTCCAAAGGCTCCCAACAACACTTTTTTGACAATCCAGCAGATTGGGGAATTAGTTAGGAAACTATTTTTGCATTTTGAAGTTGTTCTATATTTAATATGTGATACTTACTATGCCTCATACATATGTTATATATATATACATATAAATATATATATATATATATATATATATATATATGATATGTGTGTATATGTATGTTTATATATATATATGATATGTGTGTATATGTATGTTTATATATATATATATATATGATATGTGTGTATATGTATGTTTATATATATATATATATATGATATGTGTGTATATGTATGTTTATATAAATATATATATATATATATATATATATATATATATATATATATATATATATATATATATATATATATATATATATATATATCTTGATTGGATTATCCAGAGGATAGTGCTCGATACCGTGATAGAGCGCAATAATAATAAGTTAATAATCAGGTTTCTTGCAACAGTTACATTCCTAGGAATGTAATCAGGTTTCTTGCGACAGTTACATTCCTAGGAATGTAACTGTCGCAAGAAACCTGATTGCTCTCTCAACGGAGGGTGCTTACAAACATCAGTGGTTTACCAAGCAAAGGTAACACGCAAGGACATTAACACATCCGACACGTACGTAGGATTAACCGAAGGAGCGTTTGAAACCAGATGGAATATTCACAAGGCCTCCTTTAGAAACCAGACTTTGCGGAATTCTACAGAACTCAGCAAGCACATTTGGAACCTCAAAGACAATAATGTTGAATATTCAACAACATGGCAAATTCTTGCATCCAGCACACCTTACAACAGTGGTAATAAAAGATGCAACCTATGCTTAAAAGAGAAACTGTTTATTATATATCATCCAGATCTGTCATCCCTCAACAAGCGCAGTGAAATCATTTCAACATGCCGCCACAGACGGAAACACCTCCTAGGTAACACATGAGCCAATCACCACGCCCCTACGCCTGCCTGTACCCACCCACTCTGTGCCCTATACAAACCATTGTATGTGAATGCTTCCATTAAAATCTCCTGATGATTGAGGGAACCCCTCATGAAACACTTCTGTAGAGATGAAGTAGTCTTGTGATTTTTCCCACACCTACATATATATATAGCCAAGAGTCATATATTTTTCCGTGTTTATGTATTGCCTGCAATGTGTGAGTGTATTTTTCTCTGTGTGTGGATGAGATTTTGTTTATGTTTTTGTTTGAATGGTCCAGTTGTTGTGTGCATGTTTGTGTTGTGTGTCTGTGGCCCACAGTCCTTGACCACATGCCCTCTTCTCTTGTTCATGTTTCATGAACAAAGGAATCATTTATCTGACCTTGATCACACACCCTCTTCCTTTTTTCATGTTCCTGAAATAACTCGATATGTATAGTTCTGATAGTGAATTCCCTCTGAAATAGAGGAGAATGACGATTTGATAAACTACCAAAATTTGGAATCAATCCATTTCTCAAATACAAATCACAAAGATTTATGAGCGAAATGGACAATGCTCATCAAAAGACCATCAATGATTGTTTATATTATACTGATGTCACATTTGATAAAACATTTATGCAAGATGATAACATATCTCTAGTACATTTTAATAGCAGGAGTCTATACTCTCATTTTGATGATATCCAGGACTACTTGAGTCAATTCAAATCTCCATTTAATATTATAGGTATTTCAGAGACATGGATGAATGAGAAGACATGTAATGAGTTTGAATTAAATGGGTATGAAATGTTTTGCACCAACCGTAAAACTAAGAGAGGAGGAGGTGTGGCTCTGTATGTGGACAAAAATATCAACTGTAGTATTGTAAATGATATGTGTTTAGCTGTTGAGGAACTCTTTGAATGCGTCACTGTGGAATTATCATTTTCAAATAGGAAACACATTATTGTAAGCTGCGTTTATAGAACACCAGAATCCGACTTGAAAATATTTAATGAATGGATGGAAAAATTATTAAAAAGGAACAAAAAATATATAGTATGCGGTGACTTAAATATTAACCTTTTGAATCCTAATAAACACAAACACAGCGCAGAATTTATTGACAGCATGTTCTGCATGGGCTTATTCCCACTGATTACACCAGCCACAGGAATCCCAACACACAGCACCACACTTATTGACAACATATTCTGTAACATTGTGGATCAGACTGTAACTGGAGGCTTGTTAGTGAGTGACCTCAGTCATCATTTACCAGTGTTCATGGTGTACAATAATAACTGCAAAACATCCAAACCTGGAATTAGTGAATATTATCGAAGAGCCACAACTGAACGATCATTACCAGCACTTAAAAATGATTTAGCGAAACAAAACTTGGATTCTGTTTTTCAAACGTCAGATATAAATGCAGCTTGTAATTTATTTCATGACATTTTTTTCTGACTTTATGATACACTCTGCCCCATCAAAAAATGCACTATAACTAACTCCAAAAAAACTCCATGGATAACCAAAGGGCTTGCGAACGCTTGCAAAAGGAAAAATTATTTATATAGGACTTTTCTATAGGCATCAAACCATAGAAACTGAAGAAAAGTACAAAACATATAAAAATAAATTAACTAGCATATTAAGAGCAAGCAGGAAAGAATACACCAGCAAACTATTAATCCAAAAGAAAAATGATATAAAGGGAATTTGGAAGGTATTAAATACAATTATTGGGCATGGTTCAAACAGTCCTTGTTATCCCGAGTTTTTTGTTGAGAACGACCAAATCATAAGTGACAAGAAGATGATTGCTGACGGCTTCAATATGTTTTTTGTTAATATTGGGCCTAAGCTGGCAAAAAAAATCCCAATTAATGATGAACAGCCCATGGAATTTATTGAAAAAAATTCTTATTCGATGTTCCTTACTCCGACTGTCGAAAAGGAAGTCTTGGAGGTTATTCAGAAGAGCAAGAACAAAACATCACGTGACATCTATGACCTCGACATGAGGACGGTCTGGAACGTAGCAGAAGAAATCATCAAACCATTCACACACATCTGCAATTCATCTTTTCGACTTGGACAATTTCCTTCACAAATGAAACTCTGAAAAGTCATCCCCATCGTCAAATCTGGAGACAAACACCACTTCACAAATTACCGGCACGTCTCCCTTCTGCCACAGTTATCAAACATATTGGAAAAATTATTCGATAATAGACTTCGTGGCTTCATTGAAAAGCACAAATTATTATCCGATTGTCAATATGGGTTGCGACCAAATAGCTCAACTTCATTAGCTCTAATTGACTTAATAGAGAACATTACTAATGGTATCGAGAAGAACAAATTTGTTATAGGAATTTTTATTGACCTGCAAAAGGCTTTCGATACCATTGACCACCAGATTTTGGTAAATAAACTGGAAAACTACGGCATAAGGGGATTGGCAGGGAAATGGCTGGAGAGCTACTTAAATGAGAG